>NC_142312.1:28438484-28590000 GCF_054855325.1 Carica papaya | reverse complement strand
TTACATTTTAATTTTCAGTTTTACAAATTAACCGTAATCATGCAAGACAAACAATATATGCATTAAGAAAATACAACTGAATCATTTAACCATTCCAGTATATTATCGTGCATTTAAAAATGTAAAATCAATCATCAGTTAAACATGACAAACAATAAATAACTAACCAATTTCGGCTCTATTAGTAACCCGTAATTATTCTTAAAATTTTTTAAATTGCACAAAATACCATATTATCGATTATTAAGCTTCAATTCCATAATGAAGAATAAGGTGAGAAATTCTTACTCAAATCAGTGTACGAAATACCGAACTTTTTATTGCGCTTACTGGCGGTCCCCAAGTTTTCTGAATTTTTCTACGGAAATTAAAACACACTTTATGTATCTAAAAATACCCAAAAAATCCAAAATCAGTGTTAAAATCCTTTTCTGACAAATTTTAGGGCTCACATTCGCGGTTGGACTTTTTTTCGGCTAACTGTAGAAACATAACAAATAACACAACGGTGGAAAAATTGCATAAAATGAGAAATGGAAAGGGACTCATCAGAGGCGGTTGCGGGTTTTGCCTGCAACGGTGCCACTAGGCTTTATTCGCAGTTTTCGGCTCATCCGTCATTTATTTTGCTCTGATATGGCCATAGGGGTGCTCGGAATCGAATTCTGAGCGGGTGGGAGAATTTTTACCTTTTTTTGACAGTCGGAGGTGGCTCCGGTGCGGCGGCGGACGGCGGTTGACTCCTTTCTCTAGCGACTTGTTCTTCTTCTCTGGCGGGGGGCTGGTGTAACGGCCCCGGAAATATTAAAATGAAATGAGTATTTAAATATATCAAATGCGGAAGCGAGATCAAAATTTCAGTTAACATCCCTTACACGAAAACCAAAAACGTACTTAAATTATAAAAGGTTAAACTAACTAAAAGAGAAACTCGAAAACAAAGCTATGAGCATGACTACAGAGTCTCTAGGCATCCCCTTCGTCGTCCTCCTGCGGAACGGGCTCGGGAACCATGTCTTCCTGATCTGAAATGGTTAAATAATGAGTGAGCTACACTAGCCCAGTAAGAACATCACGATATCTCACCGTCACGGAGGTAAAGGTGGGTATAAAACACAAAAAGACCAATGGAGCATAATTTACAACAAACTCGCTTATTAACATAAAACCATTTTCCATCCACTTACCTCGGTGGAATTTATGAAAACAATATAAGAAAAACAATAATATTATCATAATCATGGAATAATATAAGCTGTAAAACATAACACTTATCACGCCTCTTGTAATTCAATCATTGTACAACATATCTTTTTCTCATTTACCAGCCTACTAGTATCCGTGGGGGTCCATAGGGGTCCCGCTACCCGTTAACCTTTAACATTCATAATCAGTTTCCAGGGCCGTCCCCATACCCCGTCCGGTATGAGAGTGAAACGGGTCGTCCCCATACCCCGTCCGGTATGGGCGCCAAAATCATAAGATCTCCATACCCCGTCCGGCATGTGAGACCACAATCCCGGTAGGGTTCCCTACGGACCTGGTCCGTCCACCATCTCTCAGGATATCTAGTCAGGCTGACCCCCATAATACAATTATCAGTCTACACAATCTTTCATTTTCCTTTTCCTCAGTCAGCACCATCAATTCACATTTAAACAAGCAAATCGTAATTCATGCCAAACAGACAACATACAGTATCAGTTTTTCAGTCATTCAACCCATGATTAATAAAAACGTAGTATATGCACACAAATCTGTAAAATGAACACATCAAACCTCATTTTGCATTTAAAGCTGTAAACATGACAAATAACAGTAAATCACCAATCACACTAGACTCGGACTCCATTAGCCACCTTAAACAATTTCACACATTCGTTAATTCAAGGAATACCGTTTTATCATTTTTGAACTTTAATACCGTGATAGGAAATAGGGTGAGGGGTCCTTACTCGTTTCGAGGTCCGAACACGGCTTCACAGTGCGCTTGCAGGCTGTCCCTAATTTTCCCTGAATTTTCCTCGGGGAACTGAAACGCACTACTGGTACCTGCACGTGTTCCAAAAAAAACCCAAATTAGGCCCAGGGCCTCTTTCGGCCCAAATCGCAACGGCGGCTCCGCCGTGCTCCGGCGACGGCGTCGCTGCTGGCGGCGGCGAGTCGCCTCGGGTTGGCTGTTTTCGGCCGTTTTCGGCCGAATTCGGCCACACTCGCATCAGTCCCTGTGAAAAAACAACCCTAGGGCCCTCGGGGGGCAAAAAAAAAATCACGGAAAAACGGAGCTTACCGGCGGCGGCGCTCTCGGGTGTGGCGGCTCTCCGACGAGGTTCGTGTTTTGGTGATTCAGCTCCGGTCAACCTGTAGAGAAAAGAATGGTGATCACGGTGATATAAAAATTGCATCAAACGGAGGCCGGGAAGGGCCTCATCGGAGGCAAAAACCGAGAAGGGGCGCGGCGGCGCCGCTGGGCTTCGGCCGCGTATTCCGGCCGTTTGGCCGGGATTTTGGCTCCGATTTGGCCACAGGAGGAATCAGCGTGGAAAAATGAGTCGGGGGTACGAAATTTACCTCGATCGGCGGTCGGAAGTTCCTCCGGTACGGCAGTGGGTGGCGGCGGCCGGCTTCTGGTTCGTCTTCTCCGGCGAGCGGCAGGCGGCTAGGGTTTGTGGTCTGGTGTGGGGGTTCTATTTATAACCTCTTGCCCTTTGATCTCAGCCATCCATTTTGATTTAATCTGGGCCGTCCGTTTTTGATTAAATCTGGGTCGTCCGTGCGATTAAATCTGGGCCGTCCGATCGTCCGCCTGATCTGGGCCGTCCGATCGCGCCCACGCGGATTGCCAACGTGGCCCTTTCTGGAACGATGTGGTATTACCACGTGGCAGGTCCTGGTTGGGCGGGGCTGCTGACCGGGCCTGCTGACGTGCCTTTTTTTTTTTTCCCTCCTCCTTTCCGGGTGCTACAGCTGGCGACTAGGGTTCAGGTTCTGTGTGATGCGAAATATTTATACTAATCTCGCGTTAATCTAAACCGTTCATCGCATTTAATCTCGACCGTTCGATCGCGCCTAAGGAGGAAACGAATCTAGACCATTCATCGCGTTTGATTTCGACCGTCCGATTACACTTAAGGAGAAAAAAAATCTGAACCGTTCATCATGTTTGATCGTGGCAATTCGATCATGCCTAAGGAGGGAACGGATCCAAACCGTCCACACGCACGGGAAGACTTCTGGGTCGTCCGATCGCGTGGTACGCGGATCACCAATATGGCCTCCCGCGTGGCACCGAGTCAGCGTGCCTTACCACGTGGTGCGCTCCAGTTCGTCGAGACTGCTGATTTGGTGGTCTTACGTGGTGCAATTTTTTAAAATTGTGTTCTGACCCCCCAGTTTCTAATTTTTCTTTCAAAAACATCATCCGAACCCAAATTTTCACCCGTTTTTTCCAAAATTATTTTCAATTTCATTCATAACCTAATTTTTTCATAATTCTACATTAAATTAAAATTTATTAATTTCAAAAAATAAATTTTTATACATTTTAAAATGTTAAAATTAATCTCGGGCCAAATTCCTGGCCTGAATATTACAAATTTTGACAAAAACTAAAATAGATCAAGTATGTGAAACATTAAACATTAGTATTACATTGAGATTATCTAACAATACGAATAAAATTAACGTTTCAAATTTCACTATGTAATAAATAATTTAATGTTCGAGTTAGTAACTGTTCATAATAGTTAAAAAATAATATGCGATATGTAATACCCCTAATTAATTTTAATGTAAATAAAATTAATGTATAAATATAATCTTTTAATTTTTGAATTTTTGTTTAATGTAAAATGAAGAAAAATAGGTGGATGATGAAATTGAAAACAATTTTGGGAAAAAATAGTACAAATTTGGATTCTGAGGGTGTTTGTGAAAGAAAAATCAGAAAATGATGATCAAAATGCAATTTAAGAAAATTGTGTCACGTAGGACGTCCAGTCAGCAGCCCCGACAAATCGAAGCGTGCCACATGGCAAGGTACGCAGACGCAGTGCCATGCGAGAGGCCACGCTGGCGATCTACGTGTCCGCGATCAGACGGTCTGGATTTATTCCCTCGCACACGGACGGTCTGGATCTATTCTCCCTTTAAACGCAATCGGACGATCCAAATCAAATGCGATGGACGGTCCAGATTAAAAAGAGGCAGATATAAATAACTCTCTTCACACCAAACTCTAACCCTATCTGCCAGACCCCCTCACCGGAGAAGAAGAGCCAGTCGCCGGGAAGGAAGTCGACTGACACCTGCCGCCGTGCCGGAGCCACTTCCGACTGCCAAAAGAGGTAAAAAATTTCTCATTCGCTCAAAATTCAATTTTAAACACCTCCATGGCCAAATTGGAGCAAAAGAACCGGCGGATGAGGCAAAAACCGCAGGCAAAGCCCTGCGGCGCCGCCATAGGAAAAAGTAAAAATTGCCTCCGATGAGGCCCTTCCCGATTCCCGTTTCGTGTAATTTTTTCACCATTGTAATCACCATCACTTTCTCTACGGGTTGACTGAAGCAAAACACCCAACCGCGAAGATGAGCCGGCGAAGCCGCCGCACCGGAGAACCCTGCCGCCAATAAGCTTTGATTTTTTGACTTTTTTTTGCCAACAGATACCCCTTAACGTGTTTTTTCGCAGGGATTAGTACAAAACTTGCCCAAAACAGTCAAAACCGCCACCGTGAGCGACGGTGCCGTCATCGGAGCATGGCGGGGCTGCCGTGTCAAAATTCTAGAATTGGCCAAAAAAGGTTTCTAACACTAATTTTGGGTTTTTTGGGGGGTATTTCTAGGTACTTGAAGCATGTTTTAATCCTCGAAGAATTCAGAAAATCTGGGGACTGCCAGTAGGCGCAATCAAAAACTTAGGGTTCGAACACCAATTCGAGTAAGAATCCCTCACCTTATTCTCTATTATGGAATTGAAGTTTAATTTTAAATAATATAGTATTTTGTGAAACTTAAAAAATATTCATAATTAATTACAGGTTATTAATAGAGTCAGAACCCGTTACTTATTACTGTTTGCTATGTTTAATTGATTGTCTGATTTTATAATTTTCGAATGCATGATAATACACTGAAATTGGTATGCTGATGCGATTGTGTTTCAGTTGATGCATGTATTATTTGTCTTACGTGATTATAGTTAAATTGAAAAATTTGAAATTAAAAGTAAACGAAAAATTATTTGATTAAGTGGATGGATGAACGATAGTCTTACTGGATATCTTGAGAGATGGTGGACGGACTGGGTATATAGAGAACCCTACCGTGAAATTTGCCTCATACCGGATGGGATATCGATGATTGGTAATTCGACACTTATACCGGATGGGGTATGAGGACGACTTGTTTCACCCTCATACTGGGTATCGATGATTGGTAATTTGCCGCTCGTACCGAACGGGGTATGGGGGCAGTCCATTTTACCCTCATACCGGACAGGATATTGATGGATAATATTTTTTGACGCTTATACCGGACGGAGTATGGGGACGGCTCGTTATTTGAAAATATTGAATAAAGGTTCACGCGTAAAAGAGAAAGTCGTTGTTTTGACTGATTGAATATAAGATTTTGATATTGTTAATGTTATTGACTTTATAAGTTAGTTTTTTGAAAATCTCGTTAAGGTAAGTATGCGGTAAATGATTTCATTCATGTTAAAGGAACTTACTTAAATTAATAGCTCTATTAGTTTTTTTATGATTTTTACCAACTTTCGTTTCTGTATCGGTAAGTAGTGTGATATTATTGCGAGGTAGTGTAGTTCATTCTTTCATTAACCATTTCAGATAAAAAGAACCAATTATAAAAAAGGTAAGACTTATTATAATGTATTATTTAAAATGTCTTAATAAAATATATATTTAAAAATAATACTAATTTTTATATCATTCATTATCACATTATTTATTATCACAGTAATTTTTTAGTATTGTGAATAACTTTTCAAGTGTCAATCATATTTACAAAAATAATAACGTATTAGATGTATGAATTTATTTTCAATTGATTTAGTTAATGTGCTAGAAATGCTTCTCATAATTATTTATGAAATATATCAAGAGATCAAATATGCTATTCTTTGTTTTGACATTACATTCGGAATATTTTCCATTAATTTTTAAATTTTTATTTTTTTATTTTAATAATGTATAATCCATGAAATAAAAAATATAATTTTATAGAATTTAATAAATAGTTAGAAATTATGATTATATATTTAAAAGCATTGTTATTAACTTTATTAAATTAGTTTATCTAATTTTTGAATTTCATTAAGAACAAAATATATAACATGAAAAACTCATAATTTATTATCAGAAATTTCACAATTATAAAAAATATCATGAATTAAAGTAATTTTGTAAATTTTTAAAAAATTATGAACTACAAAAAATTATACGATTACGTGGTTCAACCGACTGCGCGGGTGCATATTAATATTGCGGTGGTCCCTTCCCCAAAAGGCATCCAAGTAAACGTTAAGGAGACGGCGGCTGGAGTAAATGGGGCCCACTTGAGATCGAAAGCGCAAGTGGATATTCGTCAATATGACTCATTGTACGGTAGCTTTCTCCGCATAAAGAACGCACTATAAATAGCCCCCCATCTTCTTCAACTACTAGTATCATATCTGTATTCCCGTCTACTGATTCTTCAGTCAGGGCGAATACCAAAATCCATAAGCTTGTAAGAAAATTATTGACTTCTTTAGTTAATTCTTGGTTAAATCCGTAACTACTGTGTTAATATTCTCAAGCGAAGCATTTTTACTTGGATTTCTTATGATGTTAATGGTAATTATCTGTTCTTGATTGATTGGTGGTTTTGTTTCCTGGTCTATTTGATAGAGATTTTTGCGTGTTTCTCTTTCTTTGTTTGAATCAATATACCGCTTTATTTTTCCAGTCTTAATTATTTGTTGATACTCTCTGCAAAATACTTCCAAGTGTGAGAGCGTCGGGTCTTGTGTGAGCCGTTTACGGTGCAACTATCGGGAGCTATGTCGGTGAATCAAGTGCGGGAAAATGGTGTACACGACGTTAAAGTACTTCCCGCTTTCAATGATAAACATGGAGGTGTCATTGTGGAAATGAAGGAGCCTATGGATCCGGAGTCTTTTGTTGCTTTACTCAGGGACTCAATAGCATTATGGAGATTACAGGTTCTTTTCTGATATAACTTTATTTATGGTGGATATCTTGCTTATTTGTTTGTGGTTTACCTTTGTTTTAGACTGTTTTCTATCACTAAATGTTAGTGAATCTTGCTTGAACTCATTAATATCATTTTTACTACAGGAATCTTTTGTTATTTCGTTTTGTTTTTTATTGCTTAGTACATTTCAGTAAAGTAGCTGGTTCAAATCGTATTCTAATTAGTAGTAGTCTTTAAGGCTGCCAATGAAGAATAACTGGTAAACAACTATCATTATGCATTTGAGTTTCTGAGTCAGGTTTCTCAAAATGTGGTCTACTTCAGAATATATTAGGTCATACATCATCATTCTTAGGTTTACTTGCTACGCTTTTGTAGTATGTTTTGAAATTTTCACTATAATTATCAGCACATTGCGTAGATATTTCATTCTTTCCATCTTCTTCTTACACTAGATTGCAGAAAAAACAATTCTATGTTATACAGAGGTTTAGTTTTCGTGTCCTTCAATATGTGAACTTACTTTTCTACTAGAAGTCATTTAAGGAAGGATGTTAGGTGCCGGACCTTTAGCCTCTTCTTTCTCTTTAATTTGTCATGGATTTTCTTCGCTTTCAGATAGCCAGGTGCCTTTGTTATTAGTGACTGTATTTGAATTCACTTCGCAGGGCAAAAAGGGTGCTTGGATTAAATTGCCTATTGGACTTGCAAATCTTGTCGAAACAGCAGTTAAGGTAATTATCGTTAGCTGTGATATTATAATTACAAGAATCTTTAATATGTTGGATAGTCGTTGAAAATCCAAGTGTCTTTTATCTTATATTCTGTTAATCTGCCTTACTGAGGGAGCACGAATTGTGATAAGCACACAAGGCATAGGAGCAGTTGATCATTTCCCAGAAATTTGATACTCTCAATGCAGTCCATAAAATCTAATTCAATTTCATTTGAGAATTATCTTCATCTTTATTGCTAGCTTCATCACATATTTCATGGCTATCTTAGAAAAGATACCGTTTCAACTACTAATTTGTATGTGGTGTATGTGTCCTATTGTTTGCAGGCGGGGTTCTGGTACCACCATGCTGAGCCTGACTACCTCATGCTTGTTTGCTGGATTCCTGCAACAACCAATACAATCCCTGCAAATGCTACACACCGAGTGGGTGTCGGTGCTATTGTCTTGAATGATAAAAGAGAGGTACTCCTTGCTTTGTGGTTAGCATAATTTCCTTGATGTTTCTTTGTGCTCTTAAAATAGTGGCCCTTTCTAGCTTTCATTAGTTTGGTTTAAATCAACTGCTTAACTTTTCAGGATTTTACATATCTTTCTTCCCTCCTTAGCTGGGAGCTCTAGTTCTCTTTGCACTTTAAAATTTTTACTAGTTAACGTGCGATCTCCTAGGCTAATCAGGATATTGAGGAATTCAGCTCCTGCAGTTTCTATTTACCCATATCAGAGAAACTACTGTCCTTGACAGTCTCTATTCCAAAGATATATTGGGGTGAAAGCTCACCTCTTTAGAAATCTATGTTTTCTTTGACAACAAGGTATTTTATTTTTGTAAAATTGGGTTTCTTGATGACTTTGTTTCTATGATGTTTGAATTGAAAGAGAAAAAATTTCTCTGGAAATGATCTATCATTTTGGATCTTGATGTACATTTATGTAAATATTGTTTAGTATTCTATCAATTCTTTGGAATTTCGTTCCCTCATGGATCTGTATTATTGGTTTTGAGTCCTATTTACATGGAGCAGATGCTTGTAGTCCAGGAAAAGAGTGGCGTATTCCAAGGAACAGGTGTTTGGAAGATCCCTACTGGAGTTGTTGATGAGGTGAGTTTAACCAGAGGACTTTTACGATGTTTTGAAGCTAAAATGCATGATATAAAAACAAATAAGCTCTTTAACATGCAGGGTGAGGATATCTTTATGGCAGCTGTAAGAGAAGTGAAAGAGGAGACAGGGGTAAGTGAAACATGCGTCTCAATATTTTTTGTTCATACTTCTATTCACTCATCGGTATCGCTCTTTCTGAGACCACTATTTCCAATTATTCAGGTTGACACAGAGTTCTTGGAGATTCTAGCATTCAGGTAAGACATCTGCTTTCTCTCAGAACTTTTGACATTTCTTTATATTACAGTGTCAGACGTTGTAATTTTTTTAATACTAAGTCACAAGTCACACTTGTGATGTTTGAAGGGCAGGTTTGATAGGTTACTTGATGATGTAGCAGGAGCGCACCTCTGTAATATGTAGTTAGCCTATGAAAACTAGCGTATGGTGAGATTCTTCTTGGAATCTCATTCCCAATTGTAATGGTTTTGTATTCTGGTTGATGTGATGAAGACAAGGACAATGGCCCTTGTTTGTTGCAATTAAGAATCTACCTATGGGCTTATATTGGTCCTTACCTTTCGTATCCCTTCGGAAAAGTATTTTGTCATTAGGATCAAATATTTTAGGTGTGTCTCAGATGTTTGCCTTTTCTATTGTCGCAATATAGCTGAAAACGTATGAAATTAATTGTTGTCTAGCTCATTCGAAGTGGCTTAATATTTCTTCTGTACTTCTTTAAGACCTTAACACATATTTGCAGGCAATTACACAAGTCCTTCTTTGGAAAATCAGACTTATTCTTCTTGTGCATGATGCGCCCCTTATCCTTCAATATTCAGAAACAAGAACTAGAAATTGAGGCAGCCCAGGTACTCTGTTTATAATTTTGCTTCATTTGAGCTGATCATAATGATTAAGTTATTATAGAAATTCTGAAGATGAAATCAAGTACTAGAAACCATTAATTCAACCTACTTAGATGTCTTGTAATTTTACATGATGCTTAAGATTGATGATAGTCCATTTTTTTGTTTAGGAAGAATTGACGAAACCTGATATCAATAACATGAATTAAACATGAATGCTTTGGATAAAACCAGAACTGTATGGATGTGATTGAAATTTAAAAATCGAGACATAATTTGCAAACATGAATGCTTTTGTCACAGTTGTATTAACCGTTTCTCTGGTTGTTTCATTTGCATAATTAATTTAGCTTGCAGTCATTATATCTTAACATACTCGAGACACACATGTATGTGATGCTCTTCTTTGCCACTCCAAAGTTGCATAAACCAGAGAATGCTGAGTTTAAAAATCTCTCAAACTAATTGCTGATATTTTTTCATGTGTTTGCAATGTTTCTGCATAGTGGATGCCATTCGAGGAGTACGCAACTCAACCTTTCACCCAGAAGCACGAACACTTCAGATACATTGGTAATATATGCTTAAAAAAGATGGAAGATAGCTACACAGGATTTTGTCCCCAGCCTATAAAATCATCATTTACTGATGAGCTAAGTTACCTTTATTTTAATTCCAGGGATCTGAACAATTCAAATTCTGTTGATTCTTCCTGAACGGTATTTATTTTGTTGCCCAATTACGCTGTAACTCTATTATTTAGTTTATGTTAATCCTTTTGGTAAGTTCAGATATTTCCAGTCTTGCTGATAAAAAAAATGCCAAATCCGTGTGAAATTACTGACACAGAAGACAGTTACCATAAAGAATAAATTGTGATAGGCTTCACCTTTGGCACTCGCTAGTCTTTTCCCTTTTTTTTGTCGGTTCTGGATTTCTAGTTCTCTTTGGAAAAGGGACAACGCCTTGTTTTTTGTCTGTACATGTAAATGAGTCTCTCTTTCAGGATTGCCTCTTCATGACCATGACAAGTGGTTTGCCATGCGGCACCAAACCCGAAACACAGAAGAAGAAAGATCCAAACGAGAGCAGAGAGCTAGTGGTTATAAGTCTCAAGAGAGGTGCCCAATTTTCTGCAATCCCATCAAAATTCTGTGCTTTGTCAGTTAATTTAATCAGCTTAAAATAGCCTCTGCCCTCTGTTTCTTTCCCTTTTCATGTATATTATCATTGCCTTTTAGAGTTCTGCAGTGCCAGGAAGAAAAATATGTATCAACTGAAATTTGCTTTTCTTCTGGCATTCTGGTTCTCTTTTTTTAACCTTGAAGATGTCATAGGGCAAGATACTGATGATCATGTCTTACCTTCACCCACTACTTGCTTGAACTGCACAATTTGTCCATATCCATGCCATCAACTCCCTCCGCCAACACCATCAGGCTACCCTTCATATGGAACTCCACCACCACCAGTTTCAGGCTATCCTCTTTACGGAACCCCACCGCCACCGCCACAACTTTCTGGGCCACAGTCCCCAGGAAACTGCCCTCCTACCCCTGCACGTTGCTGCGGTTACCCTCCTCCAAGTGCTTATGGATATATCCCACAGGAGAGCCACTCTGCTTCTCCTTATTCGCCTCTCCTCCTCTTTTCCCTTGTGATGCTTTTGTTTTTATTCGCTCTCCTCCTCTAGATTTTCTTTCTGCCTTTTTCTTTCTATTTTTCTTCAGGTTTTCGTGCGGTTTACCATAAAACTCGTCAACCAATTTACTGTACTGCTAATGTTAGTGTGTAATGTAAAAGTTTCCCATTTCTGTTGTGTAGATACTTTGATGAGGCTTTCCCTTTTTCTTGAGTTATCATAAGCACAATGAATGGGTGTCATGTTCTATATATTTGCTTTAGTGTTCCTAGTTCTTATTATGGTTGGTTGAAGTACATATATACGAAAGAGAGTGAGAGACAAATGGGCATATTTACCTTAACTAGGCGAGGTAAGTTTGTCTTCTTTTGCTTGGTGGCTTCTCTCAGGCGGTTTCCTTTTGACTGAGATCCATCCATATATGATCTCAGGTTGTATACAGCCTCTTGGCAAGACGACAATGTATCATTCCTTTTATTAGTAAAGACTCCTCGTGGGTGATGCAGGACGAATAGTCTACTAGCTAGCTACTACAATGAATGAAGTTGTCATTATTCATCACGTTTCTGAGTCCTTTTTTTTTTTTTTTAATTCAGTACCGAGCTGTGATCCTGCAAACCAAATTTAGTGCCAATAATTTCTCTCTAATTTTTTTTTTACTTCAACAGCAAGTGTAGGAGTTATCCATATGTTTAAGAAACTATTTTTAGAGCAAATGACGTTGAAGAAGGATATTTTTCATAGCAACTCTGTATATTACCTTTTCAAGGAAATTAATGAGAATAAAGTCGGGGTTCAATGAACTCTTAGAAATTAGTCTTTAACCCCCATTTATTGAACCCTACCTTTTTTTCCCTATAAATCTTCCAATCTTGGTTTGTTAGTATTTTATAATTTATTTATTTCTTAATAAAAATAAATAATTTTTTTTATATCATAATATATAACTTTTTTTAAAACAGAAAATAATGTTTTCGTAAATATTTATCTTATTTTAATAATAATAATATAGTAATTTAATAATTAAAATTTTTATATTTTATTTAAAAATTATAATTTAAAATTTATTAAAAATATATTATTCATCACTTTATAAATATATTATAAAATAATAATGACCGATTTATAATATTTAATTCAATAAAATTAAAATTTTAATTTATTAATACATTAATAAAATTATAATAACTAAATTATATTAAATTACAGTAACACAGTGAATTAAAAATGATTATGCGATGATTATATTTTCTTAGTTGCAGTAACACAATATGTAACAATTTCGAAATTTTAAAATAAAATATGTGTATTAAAAAAGTCAAATGCGAAAGCGTAATAAAAATTTTGATTAACATTTTTATTTAAAAAAATGTTATTTTTATCGTAATATATAACATTTTTTTTTAATATAGAATGATGTTTTCGTAAATATTTATCTTATTTTATTAATAATAATATAGTAATTTAATAATTAAAATTTTTATATTTTATTTAAAAATTATAAATTTAAAATTTATTAAAAATATATTTTTCATCATTTTATAAATATATTATAAAATAATAATCATCGATTTATAATATTTAATTTATTAAAATTAAAAATTTAGTTTACTATTGATAAAATTATAGTGATCAAATTAAATTAAATTTACTAACATATTGATAAAATTATAGTACAATTATATTTTCTTCGTTTGAGTAACACAATAAATTAAAATTTTGATAATTCAATAAATTATAGAGATGCAGACCAACACGATAACATTTCCAAGAGTGAGCAAGTGATTAAGTAATTTTTGTGTAACAATCTCGTAATTATCAAAATTATTATAAAATCTTACAAAATTATCATATAAAATTACAGAATTTACTATACCATCTTAAAAAAATTACTACAAAGACATATACCTCCACACATTATTAAGTGATTACTACAAAACTTAGTAAACTAATATGCAATGCTAAAAAATTACCACATAGAAATGATGCTTCCTAACTCTATAGAATTTCCCAAAATTAAAAAATTAAAAAATAAATTACCCTTGATGCCAATAAACAAATGTGTATTTAAAAAAAAAAAAAAATCTACAGTATCTATCTTTAACAACAAAGACTAATCAACCTCACAAAATCAAACTGTAGGAAAATTCTATTCAACACAGAAGAAGACTAGAAGATAACTCACCACACTAAAAAACAATATCAAGAATTTGGGGAGAGGAGAAGAAAACACAAAGCATAAGAGAAAAAATGAAAATGAAAATGGAATATGATTTTTTTTTAAATATAAAATAAACACTCACTGAAGCAAGAACCCTAAGCACAAGCTTAACACCAAAGCAACAACTTTTCCACCATAGAATCTCACACCAGCATTATCATCTGCAGTCTGATCAGCAGGGTCTTCTTCAGGTGAATCAGCAGGTGCATCTGAGTCTGGTGAGGGGATTGCTGGTTTCTTCTTTTTCTTCGCGGGCTTGGGAGCATCGGCTGGCTCCTCTGGTGCGGGTGCAGGGGCTGGAGTAGGTGATAGTTCTACCTTGAACAACTCTTTTGGCAGCAATACCTTATTAGTCGTGTAGACTGCAACAGGCTGCTCATCAAACAGAGTTCCAGTGATCTTAACTGTGTTGATCCTGGTCTTGAGTGTCACCTGATCACCATCGTTTTGCACTGTGATGTCAAACTTATCAGCACCATCAGTGGCCAACGTGTTCATGATGCCATTGTTGGACTTCAACATGGACATCGATTGGTATACAGGCACAGCAAGGAATTCAAGGAATGATGTTTTGCCTGCTGCTGTCAAGTTCTTGAATTTCGGCAAGAATCCCTTCATTGCATCATCTAGAGGGCAGAACACTGTCAATCCTCCATCAACATTGTCCTGGGAAATGATCATTCATTCCAAATTAGCAATGGAGTTCAGGATTCAGTTTCCCCAAATCAATTCCAACACAACCAGGGTTAACAAAACAAAAAACACATTCAATAGTTCTTTTGCAGAAATGAATATTTGCCGGCATCATATCATTCTCCCATTATTACTCAATATCAACGAGACAGAAAATGTCAAACTTGTGCTCTCCATGTCGAGATCAATTCAACCAAAGAAAAAAAAAAAAACCACAATAAGATCCAGATCTTAGAATTCAGAGTTAGACTAGAAAATGGGGCAACATTGAAATTTTGGAAGCCAACAGTATCTCTGCTCCTAGTACTGATTTTAGTCAAGAATGGTGCTTTTCTTGGTTGATTAGACTGACCCTGTATTGTTAACCCCTCAATGGTCACCTTCAATCAAGAGCAGAATTATTAGTGTTCTTAAACCAATTTATAAAAAAATTGTCTTCTATACTTACTCCAGAAAAGGAAAAAAAAGAAAAAAAAAAAAACAGCCTTTTTACACTTCTCTATTTTTCAAGATTCTCTTTTAGCTTTTTTCTTAGCCATTCATAAATCTCGTGCAACAACCGACTTCTTCAAACCCAAACATTAGAAGCCGGATTTCAATCTTTTTACCCTTTCATTTTATTTATATGTATGGTTTCCAAGAACCCATAAAGAAACAAATCAAGTGTTTAATGGGATCCACCAGTTTAACAAATCTGCCAACAAATTCAAAAGCATTTCAGCTCAAAAATGTGTACCAAACAATAAAAAAATGTAACTGAAAGCTCAAAAATTATCCAAGACATGAAAACCATTTCAAGGATTTAACATTTCACAGTATACTATACATGCTATACCTGGTAAGTCTTGGCGGCATCAGGATTAGCCAATAGAGTATCTGCAAACACCTTGCAGCCATGGGCAGACATAATGCCAGTGAGGTTGAGGTCGCTGGGGCCTGGTGTCGGAGCCTCTGCGACATCAGACGGCAGGGCTTTACTGATCTGAATGATGGAGATGTTGTAAGGTATCTCCTCCACCGACTTAACGAAGAACGCATCAATTGTTCCCTCACTGTCCTGAGACGCGAAACCCACCTTGCCGCCTCTAAGGTCGGTGATGTTGACAAATCCGGTGGAGCCCGGCGCGGTTCCGGTGGCCTGGAACATGGTGGCGGCGAGAGCAGTGCCGTTGGTGATCTGGTGGAGCTTCCTCGCACCGAAGTAGTCGAGGAGGACATGGAAGGCTAAGAGGTTCCTCATGGAGTGGATAGAGAGGTGCTTAGACAGCACTTCCGCCATGGCGTCGTTGCTCAGAGCGCAGACAGTAATGGTGGTGCGCTGGTTGATGTCGGCGGCCAGATGAGTCTCCGTCAAGTAGTGGTTGAAGGTAGAGAAGTCTGGATGCTTTTCCAGGATACGTGTGATGTTGTGAGCGCGAGATTGGTTGGGGAAGAAGGAAATGAGAAAGAAGAAGAAGATTGAGAGAAGATTCCTCATCGCCTGCATTGTACTGTAATCCACTGTTCCTGCTTCGGTACTCTCTCTGCAACAGAGAAAACAGAGCTAAGTTTCTTCAACAATGGCAAGAGAGAGAGAGAGAGAGAGAGAGAGTCCAGTCTGAGGTTTTGGGGAAGTGTGAGTTTTGTAGAGAGGAAAGATGGGTTCATGAAAAGAGACTTAGATTTAAGTAAAATTACAATATTGCCATCGTCTTCTTTCCTTGTGGCTAACCTTTCAAAACACGGTTACAGCTAAAGCCAGTCTGAGAGCGAAAGAAGATAGCAGTTAAGGGGAAAACGAAAAAGGACATACTTTAATCAATTATTACAATATTGCCATTTGTATTTATAATAATCTTTTATTTCATTATGAAGTTAGCATATAAGTATGGATTATTATTATTATTTATTAGCTGGAATCATAAGATACACCAACCTTTTATTTATTTTCTTCACCTTTGGAAAATTAACATATTAGTTGTATTTAGCCATAGATTATCATGTAATAGTTGTATTAACATAATTTTCATAATCTATATTAACAAATGTAGTTAATATATTAGCTAGCATTAAAAATTATATATTTCTTAAAAGTATTTAAATATGTTTCAGAGTGTATAAATTTATAAATTCTTATCATAAAAAATAAAAACTAACATGAATCAAAATATTTAAAATTTTATAAGTTTAATTAATGTTATCTATTTCATGAGACAGATAAATCTCTATTTATATTATATATTTACAATTCATATTTTTTTAAAAAAATTGGGTACCAACTAAAATTAACTATACAAGATTACAATTCAAATTGATAAGATTAGATATGCACGTAGCATTATATGGGAAAAAAAATTATAAAACTATATTGCAAAATCAGGAATTAACTTCCACAACAAGACAAATTTATTACATTAAAAATGATTCTATGTTACTTTAATTTATTAAAATATTTATTACATTTTTTTTATCTCTCACTTACAGTAAAATTTTATACGAAAATTATTCATTGATTAAGTTATATTGTAATCAAAATTTATTCAAATATTTGTTTATTTTATTAAATTAAATAGAAAAAAATAGTATCTTTTGGTAAAATTTTGTACAAAATTAGCTATAAGAAAAATAATTTTTCAATTTTTTTTAATATTTTATTTTAAACAATGAGTTTAATATTTTATAGGAAAATAATATGGTACCCTCCTAAGTAAATATTTTTTAATCTTAATTGTTTAACATTAATTAATTTGTTAGTTATTCATTATTGCATAATAATGTTAAAATTATATCATATTATTTTTTTAAATATATTTTTCTTACAAGTAAATTTGTAATCTGTTATAAGTATTTTATATAAAAGAATATAATTATTATAAAATATTTTTTTAATTATAAATTTATTTAAATTTATCATAATATAATTATTACAGATACACGTCGACACATTAATAAAATAAATTTGTACTTGTATCAAATCGAATATTATAGATCAGTTATCATTAACTTATAACGTATACATAATAAAATAATAAATTTTATGTTTTTAATAAGTTTAAAATTGTAATTTTTAAATAAAATATAAAAATTTTAATCTATTTAATTTTTTAAAATCCAATTGAGAAGTTGTTAAAAGGTGTGGTATGATGTTTATAGTGGCTTAAAAAAGAAGAGTAAAAGGGTTGAGAGACTTTTTGGGTATGAGTGAATAAACACACCACGTGCATTGGCATCTCTTCATCGAAAATCAAAGCATCCAAAAATTAAATACAAACATTACAAGTATGGAATATACTATAAACCACATTTCCAAAACTCCAAAATCATCCTTTATTATTATTGGTATTTAAATTAAGTGTGACATATATTTACACTTGTTATGTTTAAAATATAAATTAAAAAAATATGATTTTAGAGATAAATTTAAGCTTTTAATCCTTTAAATTTTAATATATTTTTTATTACATTAAATTATATAACGTATTTTTTAATTGTAATAATTCGGAATTCTACGCTATCGTGTTTTATTTATTTATTTCAATATTTTGTAATATATAATTTAAAACGAACAATTTTATAAAATAAACGGGTATTAAATTAAAATAAATTTGTAAAAAATAACACACATAGTGAGATATAATGATTTTCTAGGCATGTATGTTGTGTCTATTTTAAATTCCAAAGATGTATTTTAAAATACATTCTTAATAAATTAAATTATAAATAAAATATAAATTCAAATAATTTCTTTTATTCAATCTTACATTTTCCCGTTCGGAATATCATCGGGTGTGGTGTATTTGCACAAAAGTATCATGATGATCGCCAATCGTTGGCCGTCAATCCTTCGAATCATCCGAAGAAATCAGCATCGTCCATTTTGTTGACATCAAGTAAGTTTGGAAGCGCGACTGTCGGCGCTGAAGCAGAGAATCATAACGGTCTGATTGGTCAACAGATTTCAGGTTGGGGTATTTTCGTAGTTTTAGCTAAATCCGGGGGTAATCTAGTCCGATGATTAAGGGGTTGTGTGGGGCCTGGTCACACTGGCTCCAAAACGTGCCAGCTGGCATTTCTTTTGGCCACATAAACGGCTCATAATCGATCGTCCGACGTCAGCAAAATCCTCCACCGACAATTTGGTGGATGGCTTGATTGGAAACACGATGCAATGTTCAACGGTTGAGATTTGTTCTCTCCTAAGCCTATTTTATTTCGTTTATGAATTTAATAAAATAATTTTCTGATGATAACATGGATGGAAAATACTTAATTAACAATTAGTCTCTCTAATAAATTTCTGACCAATAATTAATACTCAAAATTAAATAATAATTATATTTTTTATTAAAATAAATAATTTATTTTAAATTATCACTAAAAAATACAGCACTAAAGTTACAAAAAGTCAAATAAGAAAAATTAAAAATTGACTAATTATTTGAATATCTTGCATGGTTAAATGGATTATACTAAAAATAAGATTATATATAATCAAGTTAGTTGGTTCCAATAGGCAGCTTTGTTTATAATTCACATATATATAATATTATATATAATTAAGTAGTTAGTTCAAATATTCTTAGGCGCCTGTCTTTGATTAATTATTTATATATATATATATATATATATATATATATATATAAAGAATAAATTAGTCATGATGGAGAAAATTAAGGTCTCTTCTTAAAATTTTTCTTACCTACCCAGATTAAATTTAGTATAAGTATGAAAAATATAGCTCACATATTACCTGTATCTAATCAATTTGCCGAGTCATGCAAATATCACCCACCATTAACAAATATTTGAAGGCCTTAAAATATGGTGATCAAGAGATATTTATCTCATTAACCCACTTCAGTTCAATTGGCAGTGCAGAAACATTACAATTATATATATATATATATATATATATTCTGGTCTGTTGAATAGATTCTTGTAAGGAATGACAATCTCCTAATTAACTTCATCTTGATGCTTTGAACAAATAAAGTAAAAAACTTTTAATGCATTTTACATATAATATTTTCTAATCTGTTGTTAAATTTATATCTTACAGAGATGGTATGAGATGAGAAAGGATTTTTCTACCCACCCAATTATATAACAAATATGGTGGAGAAATTTTTCTACCCACTCCAATAATCAGGTATCAAATGAAGCCAGAAGCTTGTATCCTTCATATAATTGTACGTATAATATAATATACATCCATTTCAAAAAATGACATTTCCATTAGCCACACCACAAAAGGATATTCTAGTTGTATGTTAAGAGATTTGCCTGTGCCAATCTATCTTCTTCTCTCAGCTCAACAAGTTCTTTCCCTTGTCTATTTCTTCAAACATAAATTCTTCCTCCCTAATAATTTTGAGCATTGTTTTTTAAGTTTAATTTTCAGCTTTTCCACCATCGCAACCATGACATCCAGATGTTTTCTAAATTTTTGGAACCGTTACAATCATAATATTCACGGTAGAAATGTCCTAAAAGGATTCATCATTATAACAGGTTGTCATAAACTATGTCCATTGCAGCTGATCCGAGTTCATCACAAAGACATGCTTGCGGACTAGAGTTTTAGCCTCATTCATGCCTACCATATGTTTTGTTTCCATGCTGTTTCATAGTTTTTGTCAATACTGTTTCCTAATATGTCTTTCTACAATCATCAGATCCTATGCTAATATGCAATGTATAGTACTTAATCAAGTACAATCCAGTTTCCTCGGATAAGCATACCATTGTGATAACAATACTTGACCCTAGTTTACCCTGAAAAAAAATTCCACCTACTCAATTTCAAACACTTAGAGCCACCCATTTGATCTTTACACCTTTTCTCTTGAGCTCATGGATGATTACATGTGGGCATTAAGGTAGGGGGTGTAAATAGATAAGTTTGGTTTGGTTTATACCCTATACTCAGACCAAATCACTAAATTTGGTTTTTCAATAATTCAAACTGCCCATATGAGACGAAACTCTAAAGGATAGTTGACAAAAACTTTGGAATTCACACCCTGCACATGCTATATACATGAGTCAAATATATAACTCCGCTACAAGCCAAATGAAAACAGATTCTTTATGTGACCTTAAACCAAGCGTAATATTCAAGGAGTTGAAAATAGCATCCTTATAACATATGAAAAACCTATTTACTACTCTTGTCTCCACAAGAAAGAACACAAGCTCTGAAACCATGGACTTGCAAATTTCAGAGGGAATTCAACAAATATTTAGTTAAGATTTCACATCATCACATGCAATTCTTTTTCCCATGATATGGTTTTGTTAATTTGCATAAACGAAGAAAGACAATAAAGAGATGAAGATGATAAGTTATATAGTACAGAGAGGACAAGAATGGCACACTCATGGTTCTTTGGTCATTCCATTTTCTAATTATGTTGCAACAAACAAACAAATGGTATGCGTCTATTAAAAATAACTTCTATCCATTTTCAAAATTCCTAAGGGTGATATTATTTAAGAATCTAACTTAAAACGTGAGCTATATACACACTAGTATCTAATCACTAGGCTATGATTTCGGAAATAGTTATTCTTTAGATATTATAATCTAAATGACTAAAAAGCTAGTTATCGCAATTAAATTTGTGAGCTTTTGAGCTTATTAACATTCTTCGATTCGTGAACCAGACAGAAACCTCCAAACAAATAGGTCCTCAAATTTCTGAGGTTAAAATGACCTCTGAAAAAAAGTTTTGTTAATCACTAACTCTTAACTATACTTAACATATCAGTTTCTAGCCTGAGTAGCATTTCACAAATTAAAATCTCTCTAAATAACAAGAGGAAACCAACCAGTAACATCAACTGATGATATATAAAAAATGCATTCATGAAGCTATATGGGGGCTATGGGTAGTTGTTCAAAACTGCAACTGAAAAATATTCCTCATTCAACATTTCTCCTCCGTTAATCCCTCTCTATGTTTCACCCGAAAGGAGATCAAATACTAAAGTTTAATCTCTACTAAGATGATAAAGAATCTGTCCAGTAGGAATATACAATGCCTCAACCATGTGTAAGCCAAATAGAAAACTCACTACCAAGGAAAAGAGAAGGCCCATTTCTTAAGTTTTCTTTCTTTTTGGCCAAGTAAATTTTAAGCATTTGAATTATATAAAGAGTGAAACTTCAAAATCAATTACCAACAATTACAAAATCACAGAACCAATAAACAACAAATGGTCAAATGGGTGATCAAAGAACTTGCCTATCAGCAGCTTCAGCAACAATTGGCAACCTGGGAACCTGACCCAACAAGCAAGAAGACGACCCATAAATCAAGCACACCAACAAGAACAAAAACACTGTACTATCCAAGCTCATCACCAAATCCAATCCTAATCCACCTCTCGGATTAAAACTCCTCTCCAGAAGATCAGGGAAAATCAGTAGCACATCAAGCACGATAGCCTGCATTGTATTGAACCTAACGTACCTACTGAAATTCGTGTTCCTCACAACAACGAAATAAAGAGTCAAAAACACTAAGAACCCATTAAAGGGAAAGCTCTTAAAGACCCTTATAGCCGGTACAAGTGGCTGTATAAGCGTTTGAATTGGAGCAAACTGGGTAATTACATACTTGCCGTACTGTATACCGTCGAAGAAAGGGTAGAAGTAACAGACGGCGGAGATTATCCGGTCTGGCGGGTCAGCTGAGTTGCTGCCATTAGATTGCGCAGTCACAGGTCTACTTCTTCTATTGAATTTCAATTTTTGGCTTCTAGTTTTCTTTGTTAAGCTAGTTAGGGAGCGAAGCACAGGGGGTCTGAAGGAGAAGAGTAAAGGAGCACAGTAAATAGCTTTGTTGGAAGAGAAGGTGAGCGGAGATGTTGGAGATAAAAGATTCGACATCGTCATTGTTCGCTGTACTCAGAGATAAGAAAGCTTCTCAACTCTGCAGAGGAAAAAATCTACAGAAAAAGAAGAATGATGGAGGATTGGAGGTTACCAACTGATTGTCACTGACATGGGCAAGGCAAGAATATCCCGTTGCAAGATTTTTTCTTTCTTTTTTCTTTTTTCTTTTTCCTACAAGAAAAATACAGTAAAAACGACGTCGCTTGTTGGGCCGAACTGAAATCTAAAGGCTCAAGTTGAAGAGTTAGCCATTTATGCAAAACTTCTCTTAAAAATCCTTGAGGCCCATTACCCAAAAAAATATAAAATGGAATAATATATATATAATCAATTTTTATATGTTAATTATTATATATATATATATAATCAATTATGTTTCACTCATATGTTTAATATCACAAGGATAGAATTTTATTTTTTCATTTGTCAAAAAATGATTAAAAAATTATCTAATTTGAATTAAATGGATAATTAATTTAGAATTATTATTATTTATTTAAGTATTTATCTCATTTGCACTATAGTTTTATTTATAAAATTAAAATTTAAACTATACTTAAAATAAATTTATTTTTTATTTAGCCTTGGGGAACTGTGGAACCAATTCCATGTATCAAGCTGAATTTCTTTATACTTTTGGTGGTAATGAAAGCCGTGTCTTCTTCTTCCTCCCCGACAGAACACAAATGGCATACCAGTTTCTTCCCATCTTAAATAAGCAAATCTATACCAAGCTATTTTGTTAAGAGCTCGACGTACAGACCCACCAGAATATGAACCCTAAACAGAAGTGAAATTCAATGTACAAGTAGAGGAGACCACAGTCCTCTCACTAGCTAACTTTTCAGTCTATTTACTCACCATCATTATTATTGCCAGCAGTTACAAATGAAGAATCACCCCACCCTCCTACAAAACCTAGACTCTTTCCCATCTCCATAACATCTTTAGTCTATCTTATTGTTACTTTTCCGAAAAATTCATTTACGATTTCGACTATGAGTGTTGATTTCTACTGAATTTTTAGTAGATATCTATGTTGTCATTAACATGCATGGTTAAAACATAACTTGCACTTTAATTTTGTGAATTCCAATTTAGAATTTTTAAGTTCTAGTTAGAATTCTAATTTCATGAAATAAGACTGTAAATATAGTAATAATTAATATTCTAATCCTATGTCCGATCTAAGTTAAATATTTTCGTAACTTCTTAGTTTACACATAGAAATACAAATTCAGGGTCATCAAGATAAATATTTGAATGAACTTAATTTAACTATATATCCGATGTATAAATTATAACTAGTTTTTTTTCATGGCAAACAAAAAAGTAGAAACTAAACGAGAAATATAAGAAATTTGAACTAATCCGATTCATTCTTTAAGGTCAAAGTTCAAACATCATCGCAAAAGAATTCAATATATGATGATAGTTATTCAAACACAATAAGTTATATTCTAACTATGTACGACCACGATACATTATGAAAATTAAGATTAGAATTGACTAAGATTTAAGCAGAAACTGAATCAAAATAAAACCTCATTTTAATATGAGATAATAAAATTTCACTTTCACATAATTAAATTAAGAGGGTATTTTTAAAAAATTATTTGACTTAAATCCAAAGACAAGCTTTAAAATTTTGTCAAGGGCATTTCAAATACAGTGTTGCCCAACACAGTAATCCCTTACCTAAATTGTTCTTTCAATACCGACTTGATGGTTACTGTAAGCACACTAAAATACAGACAGGAACAATTTTCTTTAGTGCCTATAACAGCATAAATTACTACCTCGCTCCAGTTTAAATCCATAACCTCCACATAAAAAAAAAAAAAATGAAATAGTTAACTATTTCAGCTACCCCCAAAAGAGTCCTATAAGCAAATTAAATTGCTACTTCCATCCATTTTTTCATACCCATTAACTCTTGTGTTCCTTTGTGTCAGTGACTTTGTAGGGTTACTTCACTACTCAAACTCCTGTATATGTATCAAAGGAATTTCCTCAGGATGCTCAATGTCCAAATTTATATAACCTAGCCACTAACTAAATCCTAAGTATCTTTTACTAAGATGTCATGGTCCTGCATCATCTTCTTAGCAATCTTATTACCTGCTAGCTTTGCATTCTCTGCTCGTTCTCTGATGCAGATATCAGATGCAACCAGATGGTTAGTAGTATCTAATTCACACCTTTCACTGACTAGTTAACCAATGCAAATTAAATATGAACTCTTCTTAGTGTTACGTGTTTTGAGAGATTGTGTGTGCGTGTATTGTGCAATCAGGAACTCAAGAAGGCAGTTGGAGGCAGACAACATGACCGCCCCCTGTTTTACTAGTAACCACATTGATGCCTGTTGGAGGTGCGACCCCCAATGGGAAACCAATCGGAAAATGCTAGCCGATTGTGCAGTTGGGTTTGGTCGCAATGCCATTGGCGGCCGAGATGGTGAACTCTATGTGGTCACAGATTCTACAGATGATGACCCTGCAAACCCGGCTTTGGGTACTCTCAGGTATGCCGTCATCCAAGTAGAACCATTGTGGATCATCTTTGATCATGACATGGTCATCAACTTACAAGATGAGCTAGTAGTGAACTCATACAAGACCATTGATGGAAGAGGATACAGGATCCAAATATCGGATGGACCATGCATAACTATTCATAATGCTAGTAATGTCATCGTACATAACATCCATATAAAGAACTGCTTACCAACAGAAAATTTTCTAGATGGCAGTTCCACCGATGGAGATGGGATATCGATATTTGCATCCAGAGATGTGTGGATTGATCATTGTACACTCTCCAGCTGCTATGATGGACTCATAGATGCTGTATATGGCTCCACAGCCATAACAATCTCAAACAACATTATGGAGCATCATAATGAGGCCATGCTTTTGGGTCACAGTGATGAGTTCTTTGCTGATAAGGGCATGCAAGTAACAATTGCCTTCAATTACTTTGGAGAAGGTCTGGTTCAAAGAATGCCAAGGTAATTAAGCCTAAATAGCACCACATGCATCCAAACATAGATAACAGAACTATAAGTTCATATTTTCCTGAATGTGTTGCAGGTGCAGACATGGCTATTTTCACATAGTTAATAATGTTTACTCTGGGTGGGAGAAGTATGCAATTGGTGGAAGTGCAAATCCAACAATAAATAGCCAAGGAAATGTATTCACAGCAGCAGACGACAATTTCACAAAGGAGGCAAGTTTAGCTTCTCTGAGAATTACCATAAATTGGCCAATAGAAGAATTTATCTACGAAAAACACCTTTGGCTTGGTTTTGCCTTTGTCATATGCCAAAAATGCCCAAGAAAAGTAAAACTCCATGAAATTTGAAAGGCCATCCACCAAGTTAGATCTGATGAGAAAATAGTTTCATTTTGAATGAACTCAGTGAAAGTTTCCCTGTGTTCTCTAAAACTTTATTTATTGCCCAGGTGACTAAACGAGACAGCTTATTAGGCTACGATGACTGGCAGAAATGGAATTGGAGATCAGATGGAGATCTAATGCTCAATGGTGCTTTCTTTACACCTTCTGGACAGGAAGATCCTGCAAGCTACATAAAAGCATCAAGCATGGTAGCACGGCCAGCTTCACTTCTAACATCAAACCCCCTTTCTGCAGGTGTTCTTTCTTGCTATATAGGCCACCAGTGCTAAAATTCAGCCAATAAACATTTCTTCTTCCATTACCTCCTTTTCTGTCCCCCTTTTTCCAGAACCTACTTAAATAAATTTTTTTTTACATTTCAAGACAAGTATCAATTTTCAGGTCTCAATTTGTAGTCAACAAAGATTAAAGGCCTTGTACTTAGAGACGGTAAGAAGTAACAAAGCTTTCCCAACTGCCCTATCAGGAAAAATGTGTATATGCAAACATGCAATATACATCTACAATGTGGATGGTGAGGTACTGCACTTAATCATTAAGAAACAATTAATGATCAGATTGTGTCCAATGGTACTTTACAAATTGGCACTCATCTTTCTAACAAATGGGACAAAGTTATTCCAGTTTTCAACCCTAAAAATCTTGTCATTCATCCTGAAATAAGTAAATGATCTTACAGTTTCTGCATGAGGGTGATAACAGTTTGCATGTATTTGCCATAATCCAGTCTGCATGAAAGAAAAAACTGCACGTTAAAGACATAAAGTTTGAACTAAAAAAAGAGGAAATATTGATCAAGATCAAATACTGTAATTGATAACCGTCTCCTCAGGCTACTTTTAAAAAGCCTAAGCAATAAGGATACGTGCACTGTGGTTGGAGAACATGACTAGGCCCCAGAAGTATCTTAGTGGTTATGTACAGAGAAACCAAATTTATTTACCTTTAACTAACAATTACAGTAGTTGGAACATGTCAAGAATGGAACAGTGTTTACCTCGTCTAGGCAACAGAAGTGCCTTGGTGGTAATGTACAGACAAACCAGATTTATTTACCTTTAACTAATAATTACAGTAATTGGAACATGTCAAGAATGGAACAGTGTTCACCTCATCTAGGCACCATAAGTGCCTTAGTGGTAATGTACAGACAAACCAAATTTATTTACCTTTAACCAATAATTACAGTAGTTGGAACACGTCAACAATGAAACAGTGTTTACCTTATCTACTCGTTCGTTTGCATTCCTTCCAATCAAGTCTATGATCCTTTTCTTTGAAACAGCTCGTATCTGCCATAAAACGGAAGAAATCATGAAAATAACAACCATATGGGAAAGCTACAACAGAAGTAACTTTATGGTTGCATGACACATTTCTAAAACAATCGTGATTGAAGTTTCCTCGAAAATATGTAATCATAGTATTTGCATTCCGGACACATAAGTTTTAAGTTTCCTGAAGTGTAGTAAGTAGTGATAGTCAAAACAGCAAACTTGATCCATAAGCAGTACTTTACATCCCAAGAAATTGGGTGTGCAGAAATTTAGAATAATGATCACAAATTTCAGAATGGATACAAAGAGAAAGAGAAGGCATGAAGGAAGACATTTTTATGTTAACTCCATCCAAATTGTCTCTTCTAAATATGAAGTAGAAATGCAGTAAATTCATTAAATTAAAAAAAAATTACAGCACCAAAGAGGAAAAGCAGCTTTGTCAATCTCAGGACAATCAATACCTGTTCAAGCAATCCTTCAGGGCTGCAAAAATAGGTTGTTGGTGTTTCATTGTCCATCATCTCCAAGCAGCTATTAATAAAAAAAAGCAGAAAAAGGAAAAAGCAAAATTGTCAGGCTTCTCCAGAGCAAGACAGTGGAGAGGGCTTATAACAATTTTAACATAAAGAAATTTAGTTTTTGGCTTTATATTATGGGCTTTACAAGGAAACTAAAAGTTGGCATCCTTGTTTGGATGGGGTTAGACTTGCCTCGTCTGGGGCTGGAGGAAAGTTAAGCAGGATTCAACAGCCATTTTCTGAAATGGAAGTTGTCAAGGCTTCCAGTCCTGCAATGAGGAGAAAGCCCCTGGTCCGGATAACTTTTCACAATTTGAGGGAGTTTTGTATTCTTGGGCACTGAGACACAATGGAAGAGTATGTCCTTCAACTTTTTTCAGGACTCAATGAATCTGGCCGTTTTGTTAAATCCAGCAATACTACTATATTTTCTTGATCCTCACAACTGCAGGGCAACTAGACTGAAATAGTTCATGTTCATCAGCCTTGTGGAATATATCTACACGCTTATCAAAAAGTGCTTGCTAAAAGGCTTAGCAGAGGTGCAACATGCTTTTGTAGGGTTGGGGGAGACAAACTCTTGATGCCTTCTTGATCGCTAATGAAATGGTTAACTCTTTCTTGTAGAATGGTGAGCATGATGTTTTATGTAAACTGACTATTGAGAAAGCTTTAACCGTCATTGATGGTCCTTCCTCCTCTATCTCCTTAAAAGGATGGGTTTTGGCCACATACAGTGTAAACCAATTGAGCACTGTCTTTCCTCCCCATCTTTTGCTGTCCTTATCAATGGTGAGCTAGGATTTTTTCAAGCTTTTTAGGGATTTAATGTATGGAGTTCCCTCTCTTTCTTTCTTATCCTAGTCATGGAAGCTTTTAAATGTTTAATCCTAAGAGCCAGAGACGCAAATATAATTCACAGGCTTAGTGAGAGGATTGGGGTTAACTTTTTTTTTTGAACAAGATGGAAATCATCCATTTGACGCTTGTAGATGACATTCTTTTCCTTGAAGCAAGGAGAGATACCCTCGTCAACTTAAAATACAATATCATCCGCTTCCAGGTCTGTGTCCACTAACAAAATTAATTGGAGAAGACCTGAGATTGTTTGGGTGAGCCGAGGGATCAACGACATTGAGATTGCTCAATTTTTTGGTTGTAGAAACAATTCTTTCACCATGAAGTACCTTGGCCTCCTTCTAGGTACCAAGTAAAGAAAAAGCCTATTTGGGATTCATTGTGTGCGTTGGAAAGTGTATATGTGTCAGGAGCCTTAGATATAAATCATCAAGAAGTAGGAACTAGTGAGAAAGACAAAGAAAGAGAAAATATTGTTATGTTCCCTGATTAAGGATCGAGTTATCAAACGATTAATAACAAAGTCATCTTCTAGCAAAGAGTTAACACCCTTATTCTTATTGCAAATGTGATATATTATATGAAAATAAATTATAATTCATCAAAAAGAGCTCTATCTTGGATCTCGTTAGAAAGATCTCCAATCTTACAATTTGAGATATTATTCTGGTTTATCTTTATTAATAGTAAACATACTCTTTTATATAAAGATTAAAATTTTTATTTATAAATCTTACTTTAATTAATAATTTAAATCTAATTAAGAATACTTTACTAAAATATTAAAAAAATTTATACTATTTAGGAATCTAATATTAATAAAAAATCATATATTATTTAAAAATCTAATACTAATTAAAATTCTATGTTTACTATTTAGCAATCCAATATTAATGAAAAATCATTTATTATTTACGAATTCAATACTAATTAAGATTTTATATTTAATTGAACTATAAAATTCTATTATTTAGAAATCCAATACTAATTATGATTTCATATTTAATTAAACTTTAAACTCCTATTTAGGCCTCATACTCGCCCTCTGGTTTTCAAGTTCGCCCTCAAGCTTGAAATATGGATATAAATGCCTTGTCGGTCTTTTCTTGTTACTCAAACTAGAACAACCATTTACATTAGTGACCTAGTACAAACAGCTCATCACCTTTATAACACAACCCTTTCAATCTATTTTCTATCATCTCTGCCCTTATTAGGTTCTTCATAAATGGAGATGAAACATTAGCAAATTGTGTCGTAACGTTGCTACTCTGTGGAACCGGTATTTTTTAAACTTAATTGTTAGCCTTGATCACAGACTGAGAAAGGTCACTATAATTGTGTTCGCTCATATCTCACAACTGTTGTTTCCTTTCAAAAACTCTATCCATGCTCATTGCGTGCATGAGAGTGGTGAGCGATTGCACCTTGATCTCTAAATGGAGAAAATCAATCAGTCATGCTGCGAACAAATTGACTTGCTGATCATGGTGTACCGCACCGGCTCGGGCCAATAATCTTTAAAATTGTCATTGATACTCCTCAACCGAAACCGTTTGCTTAAGTTTGACCAATTCGTCTAATGGATTGCTTTGCAGGGCGGTCCAAACCGTAAAGTGTAATACTCTACAAATGTTTACCATATCGTGTCTGGCTCTTCCTGTTATATCTTATAATACAAAAATTGGGTTTCTCTTAACATGTGAAAAGCTACTACACTAAACTTGTCAGAAGCGGCGGTCTGTTGATTAGTAAAGAATTACTTGCATAGATGGAGGCATATCAAATGATCTTTTGTCCCGTTATAGGTGGGGAAGTCCATCTTGATGTAACGTAAATAATTCCTGTGTTTCCCAGCTCTGTGTTTGTAGTGCGTGATTCTGGCCAGCTGTCAGCGTAACCAGATTAAATTGTGTGGTTGTCGCCGCCTTCTGTTCTGCTCTGTAAATCTCTATCGCAAGACTAGGTGGCTATCTGAAGAAAAGACTTCATCTACTGAGACATCACTTTAATCAATTCATAGTACCCATGACGAATTCATCATAGATCTCTGCCCTCTAACTATCTGCCGCGTGATTGGATTGTGTGGCTGATGCATCATAGATTGGAAAGTTGTTGGTGCATTAATCAATTCAAATGACATCAGTTTCAATTCATAGTACCCATGATGAATTCGGAAAGTCTTCTTGTGAACATCTTTTTCTTTTACCTTTATCTGGTGGTACCCTACTCTAAAGTCAACTTTAAAATACCACTACCCTATGTAATTCATCCAGTAAAATCATCAATCATTAGTATCGGAAATTTGTCTTTAGTTGTTATCTTATTGAGCTCCCTTAGTCCACATAAAATTTCCAAATTTCATCCTTCATTTTGACTAAAAGTACAGGAGAGGCAAAGAGAGAGGGCTTGGTTGAATGATTGATTTATCCAGCATCTTTTTAACTTGTTGCTCAATTTCTTTCTTCTAGAAGTGTAGATATCGGTAGGGTCTTACATTAACATACGAGCTTGCATTATCCAGGCCTCTTGAAGGAGGAAGTCCAGTGGGTTCTTCAAAGAGGAGTTTATAGCAGTTGTTCCATGTTCAGGCTACCTTCCTGAACCCAATCTTGATCTTTGGGCAATTCTGCCTCCATCGCCCGTAGACAGCACATTGTTCCCCTGCTTTGCTTGTTCCTATTCCTCACCATCTTATTCAACTTATCTTCTGATATTTTGGTTAATTTATCAGATACTTTAATTCCTTATAGAGTTATTTGTTTGTTTCCCATTTTAAAACTGATTTTTGTTTCCGCAAAATAAAAAAAATATGGGATTATATAACTTCATCCAATCTACTGTAAGAATCATATCATATCCCCCTACTGGAATAATTCTGAAATTCTAACAAAATTCGTAAGTCTGTATCCTCCACTGTACTCCCACACATTCTCCTCCACTTGTTATCTTATGGTCATTTGCCACCATCACTGTGATAGGTCGACCGTACACCACTTGATCACTTAGTTCTTCTGCTATAAAAGTGTCCACGAAAGAATGTGAACTACAGCTATCGAACAGAATCATAATTATTTTTTTTATTAAGGACTCCTTTAATCCTTATCGTACTTCCTGAAGAACACCCTTCTATAGCTTCTAAGGTACTGTTATAGTATCTTCCTGATCTTTTGGTGGTTCTTCCAATTGTTCTCCTTCCTCCTCTTCCTCCTCTTCTTCACATTTCTCTACTACTATTACTGATTTCAGTTTGCACTGATGACCAGGAAAATACTTTTCTCCACAATGATAGCAGGAATTCTTCATTTTAGTTTCCCTTGGTGCTGCATCTTTCCTGTCTGGATTTTTGGGTTCGATGGAATCTTTGGTAATTTATCAGTGGTAATAGGGTTAGAGTAGTAGGATTTATGGCTGCATGAAGATGGATGGGATTGTTTGGTGGTTTCGCTCTTATTCATTGCCTCTACAGCTTGCTCTTGCCAAAGTGCTATCTCGAATGCATGATTAAGTATAGGAGGTCAATGCATTTTAACTACTGGCGTCAATTCTTCTTTCAGTCCACTAATAAAGCTTGAAATAAAGTATCTTTCAGAAAATTTAGAAATTTAAGCAAGCAATAGGGATCTCATTTCTTCAAATTTTTCCTGGTACTTAATCACTGTACTTTCTTGGACTAGCTTGTTAAATTCTTCTACAATATCTATACCTGCTAACCCTCCAAATCGTTTACAAAATTCATCCACAAATTCTTACCATTCCAACACCCTATGAGAATTAGCTAACACGCGATACCAGATTTCTGCCCTATCTCCTAAGTACAATGTTGCAGGTTCAATCCTAATTCTCCTCAGCCACATTATACACATGAAACATTACAGTGCATAATCCATGTCCTAGGATTCAAACCCTCAAAGATAGGAATATCAATCTTCAGTGTTGGATTATCCAGCGGGTTGACCCACAGGTTTTGCAAACCACTGCCCCCAACTTCCTACTGTTTCGAAGTTGGCAATAAACCTTTATCAACAGTCTATTGCATCTTCCTTACAGGAAATTTGGTCATATGGAGAAGTAAGAAACAGAATGTGGTGACAAGATCTAGTGCAAAATCAGCAATGACCCAAAGAGTCGTGGGCTGCTACGGTTGAAGGTGATTCTGGAAGACCTAAGGATCAAGTGAGCTGGTCTACTAATGCTCTATTGTGACAAGAAGCCAGCAATCAGCATCACCAATAATCAAGGACAGCATGACTGCCTACCAACTCTCAACTCGCAAATGTACTTACTAAGGACTTGAATGATCCAGCATTCCCAACCATTTTTGCTAAACTGGGATAGACAATGTCTATTGACCAACTGGAGGATATATTTGTAAATTAATGTATGAGGGTATAATAATAAAGTACCCCTATGTAATTAGTTTGTGGGTTTTCTTTCTTATACTTAAAGCTGTATATATATAGGACCCAGTTATTCAATAGTAAAAATATTATTATATTCTTCCATGGTGGGTAAAATGGAGAAGATGGTGACTGGGTTGAACTGGATTTATCTTTCTAAGGGTAAATGACTTACTTTAATTAAGAGTGCACTCTCCAGTCTCTCTCTGTTCTATGTTTCTTTTCCTATTCCAGTGAAACTGGCCAAGAGAATTGAATTTGTTCAATGCAGATTTTGTGGGGTGATTCTAAAAAGCAAAGAGAACATCATTTGATGGCTTGGTACATGGTTAAGAATCTTTTGAGCAAGGGTGGCCTTGGGATTAGGCCCCAAGTCTGCCTTGACAAAGCCATATTGGCCAAATGGCAATGGAGATTTCCCATAGGCAGGCACTCTCTGGTTGAAGTTTATTAGAGCCAACTTTCACCTTCAGTTGGATGGTTGGTATTCTAAGATGGGTAGTGATGTTATCAGGCAGCCCTCAGAGGTGGATTAGCAGGAACTAGAGAGGAGTCCTCGATTGTACTAGGTTCAAGGTTGGGAATAGCAACCTCATCCGCTTCTGGTTTGATCCTTAGTTTGTAGAATTTAGATCATTCTTGAACGACTCCTTCCCAGCTATTTTCGGCATCTCTGGAAGTAGGAGGAGAGTTCGAGCATAATTATAGAACTTTTGATGAAGTCCTTTTCTTCCTTCTTTTCCATCAGGTATCATTGGCTTACGACCCGGTTTATTTGGTTTAAGGGTGACCTCATTCTGGATGAGGTGGATAGATCTGTTTGATTTATTCACTCGTTGAGTATGAGCTCTTTTTTCATGGGTGACACCCCCTTAGCGCCTACCTCAGGTAGAATTGGTAGTTACAAGCGACCTTTATTTTATCAAGCATGTCATATGAAAGTTTCAGGAAAAGTATTACAAGTAGATTAAAAAACTAAAACAAAAGAACGTGGAGACAACAAACTTAAGGATAATTTCTTACGAAATATGTAAAGCAGCTCCATGGCGAGATAGAACTGAAGCAACAGGATCATATCCGTCTCTTAGAGCAGTATTATAATAACCAGCAGTAAGTTCAGCAGGGTGTGACACTGTCTGGTACCACCAATAAACTCCACCAATTTTAGCCACTAATACAACAGAAGTTTGCTTGTTTTCTTGGTATTTCCTTAGAATACTAGCTGCCTTCGCAAGAATAGCATCTGCATGACAAATAAGCCTTCCACTATACCATTCCTACAAGAAAAATATGATATTCAGAGCTCTTTATGCTCTATATAATCCTAAGAATTAGTTTTCATGCACGATAACAGGTAAAAATATTATATATTCAAGAGCATGAATTTCCCGAATCCCATACACATATATATATATATATATATATATGCATATATCTTAATTTGGCCTTCCTATGGTTTAATATTCAATCATCAGAAATTAGTTGATTCAACCTTCTCAAGCAATCTTAAATTATGTCATCAGCTCAACAACAGTGCTCCTGCCTCACAGATCACAACAAACATGGGTGCCTTCTCTATGTTTTAACATTCTTCATCTTGGATAATATCTTACTTATTTGGTCCATCAGTTGGTTCGAGAACATTGAAACTTTCTTAATTTTCTTTTTTTTTTGAGATAAAAGATGAAAGTATTATTATTCACAAAGGTACTAAAGGAGTACCACCCAATTACATAGAAACTACATATCAATTAGGCGGTCGATGGCGCATCCCAAATCTTCCCAATGTAATATATCATGACCATGTAAAATGGAACCAAGTTATTTAACCATCCATCCTAGATATTTACAAAATCCATTTCAATACCCTCAAAAACTCTAACATTCCTTTTTTTCCACACAACCCAAAAAATGGTAAGTGGAATAAAAAATAAATGTTTTTTCTTTTTTACAAAAACCTGTCCATGCCCACAATTCTTTACTAACATTACCCGCTATAACCCAACTCACTCCCATCATCCCGAAAACCGACATCCATAAACTGTGTATAACCGGGCAAAATACTAAATGCAGTCACATGTTTCCTCATCAGCCTTGCCTAAGTAACATCGGTTAACAAGAAAGTTGTCCCGCCTCTTTAACATATCAATGGTCAAAATACTTCCCCTTGAGACTTCCCAAGCAAAGAAAGTCATTCTAGGGGTAACTGTAATTTTCTAGATTTGTCTAAGTGGGGCTGTCACATTATTACCATTGTCCCCTTTAGCTATACTTTCCTTATTTTCTTATCAAATAATTTGCAGTTTCAGCAAAGTTGCAGACAAATACAAAGTTATAATGAAAAGGAGTGTTGTTGACAAATACATGAGATCAAGAAATTATAAAGAACCAAATAAGCATCAGGTAATGGAGTTGGGATCAAGAAAACATTCTGGTACATATTATTGAATCGGATACTTTCATACGCCACTTACAAGGAAGAAATGACCATAATCAGAGATAAAGCTTTCATGGCCCTCTTCAAAGAAAGGAACCCCTGATGGAAGACTATTGTAACAGCCAGCATTCTGTGGCCCCCTTTCTCCCCATTGAGGCTTTCCTTCTTGACATGCAGCCATCTTCAAGTCCTCCATCCTAAAATGAGCAAATTCTTGTCAATTTAGGGACAATGATATGGATACTATCAGATGAAAGATTTTAACCTACTTGTAACCTACATGTACTTGTCATAACACTGGAATTCACCAATTCCGGGGAACTTCCACCTCCCATCACCAAAAGGATGCGAAGGATATCTGCAAAAATTTCTACATGAGAAAACTTTGCAATGGCTTAGCAATTCTGGATCTATCATAGCTTAAAATTACCTAAGTTCTCCAGAAGGACCAAGACCAACACTTAATTCCTCAATCACACTTCCAATCAAGGAATCAAATTTGTTAACAAAACTGAGCATGAAGTCTTCATAGCATTGAAGAGCAGTCCGACCACAAAACAGAGGAAGTTGATCCACACCAAGTGTAAGATAATCATCATTAGAAAATCCCTTCTTGTCTCGATAATATATATCTTTATTGAGGTCCCCAATCTGAAAGGTTAAAAAGAAATACTTACTAAATTCCAGTTCTAAAACAAATGAACATGTGATGAAGGCCACATTTATATTCTCATTTCATGTTCTCTCCAGTGACAAATTTCTTGTACAAGGGAAACAGAATCATATCTGTAAATTTGAATGGGTAGCCTACACAATTTTTACTTGGAAAGGTGGTTTCCTAAATGTAAGGTCCACTATACAGATGGGAGATAACATTCTGACAGATGCTTCAAAAAAGTGATTTCGAAATTTAAATTCCCTCCAATTTAATATGTTTGCGCAGAGCCTATCTTCTGGTTAAATAGGCAAATAGTGCTACAAACTGTGTACCCCACTTCACCCAGTTTGCACCATAAACAGAAACTTCACCACGTAAAGATATACTAACCTCTAGAATCCATAATGGAAGAGTCACACCCTCTTTTCTGCTAGATGAGTGCATATTCGAGTGGAAACACAAAGCAACATGTAGTTTCAACCCCGAATTAGAAATTAATTTGAAAAGCTCTTCATAAAGAGACCAATTATACTCAAAAGGGGAAAAACGCTCCACAATGCCCCACCAAACTTCAACTGCAATTCCATGAACACCTGCAAGCTTGAGCGCTTTAAGGGATACAGTTAAGGCTCTGATTCTGAAACAGAAAAGAGCAGAATATGAAGTTTTCTATGCCAGCACCAGACAATAAAGAAAAATAAATTGTAGGACATTGAAAAGAAAAAGACCAGATCTCTTAACGTGGCTACTTGATTTATGAATGTTTGCAGTGAATACTTGCTGTACATCAGAAATATGTCCTGTTCGAAATTCAGTTAAATATTGGCCTGAAAATAAATCGTGATTTCTTAGGCAATATGGGATCATCTTAACTTCAAGCACGCATACAACTCTCCTAATACATCGAAAGCCGAAGGTGCTCAAATAGTTCTAGTTTAAAGCATTAAACTCACCTCTTGATCCTTGGACTCCCAGAAGAATCAATGCCAAATGTATCGACAGGCATCATCACAAATACAGGGATCCTCTTGTGTTTTGATGATTCCAATATTGTAGATCGCGATCTCTCTCGAGCATCCATGCTGCAATAAATGTATCATGAAAAACTGTCAAGAAATAGTTTCATTTTCCCCTCTTCTTTCAGGATGGTAAAAGAAAAGCATCAAAATCATGATGAATTCAACATGAAACCTATACCTCTCAGTCTAATGTTCACAAGAAAATGTAAATCGTAACCAAAGGCCTTATTATCTCGTCAATTAGTAAACTGTCAACATACATGACCAATACATGGTTTTGATCTTCCCAAGTGAAAGGGGAAGGGGGATAGGGGACAAGAGACTCGAATTTAATATAATTTTTCTTTCATTATTGAAATAAAACTTCTTCATGCATCAAATAACTTCAGCTTTTTATTTATTAAAAAAAACTTCAATTTTCAAAGCATTCAAACAAGTTAAAGCTAGAGGACATTGTTGTAAGATGAATATCCAAATAAAGATTCCCGTTCTCTAACATAGAATTCAAAGATACTAAAATAACCTTTATACTAATCTTCCTAGTGATGAAACTATGACCGTAACATCCTCTGATGGGAGGCAAAGATATTGTATCACCAAACTGAAAGATAATGTATTGCCAAACTGAGTCTCTAGAACACAATTTTGTAGGAATAAAAATTGGGTTGATTTTGGGTAAGATTTCAATAATGCACGTCTCATCACCTCAAAAGGTTTTAATATCAATCCAATCTCCATGCATCAGCTATTTTATTTGAAAATGCCACCCCAAACAATGGCTTGCACTTTCTCCTCCGGTCCTTAACCTATTCGTCAATCGTCAGCTACCATACTGACGGCAACACAGCTTAATCTGGTTGAGTTATTCAATTTATCATTGAAACCAGAATAACGCTGGAAGGAAATTCCAAAATTCTCGACTCGTCTTTCTTCATGTTTTATCGGCAACCAAACAGAGAACTAGAGAAAGATGGAGAGAAAAAAGATAGAATGAGTGCGTAGGGGCGACCTGAAAATGCGGCTGTTTCCAGCAACAAATCGCCATTTAGTGACTACGCGTCCTCTCCTGAAGAGAGGAATCATCGAAACGTTTCGAATGAAATTTCGAGTTCTTCTGGCGCTGTGATCGAAACTCGAATCTCTGGTGAATCCATGGCAGAAGCTTCCTCTTGTGGGCCCGCATTTGCACGCAAGCCCTCTATTCTCCGCCATTCCCCTCGGCCTCTTCTCGCACAGAGAAATTTCTCAGAGACAGAATGAGAGAGAGAGAGAGAGGCGAACGAACAAACCAGCAAAAACTGTTTTTCTACGGTATGATTATTGTGATGATAATTAATTTTGCAAAAACATTTTTTGTTTTCCATGTTTTATGTTTAAGGAATTATTGTTGATTTTTTTCAAATTCCACCTCCTACCCCTTTTTATATTTTGATAAAATTACCGTATTAGTCCTCCAATTTTGAATTTTTATTACATTTTCATTTTTAATTTTTTTTTTACAATTTCATCCCTAATATTTTATATTTGCTTTAAACGTTTAATTTTTTATCGTAGTAAAACTTTATACCTATTACTCACCCTATTTAACTTTTTTAATTTTAAAAAAATTATAAAATATTTAGATAATATTAATTAAAAAAATATTAAATATTGTTCAAAATAACATATAATTTAAAATTATATTAAGTATAATATTTAATAATAAATAGAAATTAATATTATAAAAAATATTTATTACATAATATTTAATTAATTTAAGTAAAATTTTTAAAAATTTATTAATTATATATAGTAAGACAGAAAAATACAAGTACGAGACAAATAAATCATTAAATCTATATTCATTATGTGTCTGTTTTAAGTTTATAACTTTTTACTCATATTTAACTTTTATTTTAACAGTGAGATATTTTTATTTATCTTATTCGGATAAGTTAAAAATTAATTAATGAATCACGTCCTCTAATACCAATATTTAGACCTTGACGACCTTCTCTTTTTCCTACATACTTTGACAATCTTATTAATGATGAAATTTGTCACATCTCTTCATCACTCGTGAATCTTTAATGTAAATTCGTTAATTTTATTTATTTTTAAATATTTTCATACAATATTTTTCAACATATATTGCAACTTATTATTATTAATTAAAGTCGTACAGGAAGAAATATAAATAATAGATTGAAGCTCTAAATTTCAACATTATTGAATATTTTAAAACAAATGAATAAAATAATTCTATGATTATATATATTATTAATTTCTAGTTCAAAATTAGTTCATAACATACCCAATTTGATATTATTAATTTAAAAGAAATATAAATATGAATAAATAAATATTGAATTTCAACAAAAATTTTCATAACGTACCGAATTTGATATTATTAGTTAAAAAAATATAAAAACGAATAAATGGATGCTATTAAATAAGTGCAAATATTCAAATACAAAAATTATTTTTTAAAAGTACAAATTTTATTATAAAGCTTAAAATTAGCTAAACCAAATTAAACAAATTACAGCTACGCTTAATTACATATGATGTAACGACCCCGAAAATATTCAAAGAAAATACTTGATAATTAAAGTGCGGAAGAAAAATAAATGTTTAAGGTTTACATTCATTACACGATAACCTAAAGTACCAAACAGTGTTACGGAATTCACATTTTCGAAAAAAATATAAGAAATAAAGAAATGAACGGAAAATAAAGAAAATCTGGATCCTGATCTTCTTTATCTGAAATGGTTAAATAAGAGATGAGTTATACTAACCCAGTAAGAATATCACACTATATCACCAACACATAAAAAAAGGTTGGTAGAAAAAATCAGAAAACAACTAACGGAGCACTAAATAAGCAAATTCATTTATCAATAATAAAATCATTTACCATCTACTTACTGTAGTGAGGTTTATAGAAAACAATCTAGAGAAAACAACCACATTATACGTATCATGATTCCGTATAAAATTGGCAACATAGCACATATTATATTTTCATATTTAAATCATCAAACAACAATTGCCCATTTTTTCACCAGCCTGCTGATATCTATGAGAGTTCATAGGGGTGTCCCCGCTACACGTGAACATTTTCCTTTAAAATTCTCAATTACGGGCCATCCTCATACCCCATTCGGTATGAGCGCCAAATTATCAAACTTCAATACCATGTCCGATATGAGGGTGAAGTGGGTCGTCCCTATATCTCGTCCAGTATGAGTGCCAAGTTACAAAGTCTCCATACCCCATCCAGTATGAGACACATTCATGGTAGGGTTTTCTGTGTACCCGGTCCGTCTACCATCTTCCAATATGTCTAGTAAGACTTGTGTTTCATCCAGTCACTTAATCACACAAGTTTTTCATTTATCTTTAACCTCCATTTTTCCAATTCAACCGTAAACACGTAAAACAACGATACATGCATTCAATGCTATAAAATAAATAAATAACGCACTATCATGCATTTAAACTATAAAAAAAAATCAACAAAATCAATAGAGAATAGTTTCTGGTTCTCGCTCCATTAGCAATCCATAATTAATCATGAACATTTTCTAAATTGTACAAAATACTGTATTTATTGCTAATTAGACTTTAATTCTATAACAAAGAATAGGGTGAGAGATTCTTACTCAATTTGGTGCCCAAAAAGTTAAGCTATTTACTGCACCTACAGACGGTTCATAAATTTCCTGAATTTTCTTTCGGGAATCAAAATGCGCTATAAGTACCTACAAATATCCCAAACAAACCCAAAATCAATCTCAGCGCCCACTTTAGCCAATTTCAAAATTTTGGCACGACGCCGCCGCCTGTAGCAGCGATCCGCCTCGAGTCAGTTGTTTTCGGTCGATTTCGCATCAATCCCTACGAGAAAACATGTTAAGGGGCCATAGTTGGCCGAAAAAATACAAAAAATTGAAACTTACTGATGACGAGGCTCTCTGGTGCGGTAGCTCATCCAACTCACGTTGCGATTTGGTATTTTATTCCGGTCAACCTGTAGAGAAGGAAATGGTGATCATAACGGTGAAAAAATCGCGCAGAACGGGATTCGAAAAAGGGCTTCATCGGAGGCATTTTTGGGAATTCTCCACGACAGCGCTGCCGGGCTTTACCCACGTTTTCCGGCCAATCAGTTGGTTCTTTTACTCTGATTTGGCCATGTGTATGTTTAAAATTAAATTCCGAGTAAAAAAAATTTTTTTTACCTTTTTTGGCGGTCGGAAAGGGCTCTAGTGTGGCAACGGGTGGCAGTGGTCTCCTTCCCGGCGGCATGGTCTTCTTCTCTAGCGAAGGGGTCTGGCGGCTAGGGTTAGGGTTTGGTGTGGATGGGGGTTATTTATATTCGTTTGCTTTTGATCTGAGTTATCCATCGCATTTGATCTGGACCGTCTGATCGCGATTAAATTGGAAGTGAATCTGGGTCGTTCATTGCAATCCAATTTGGACTATCCATCGCGATCTAACCTGACCATCCGATTGCGTTTGGGGAGAAAATGCATCTGAGCCGTCTGAATGAGTGGGAACGCATCTGGACCATTCGATCGCGGGCCTTCGGATCGCCCGCAGAGCCTACCGCGTGGCACGCATTAGCGACTGCTGCCACGCGGCTTGTTCTGATTTGTCGGACCTGCTGACCAGGCATCTGACGTGGCTAAACTTCTCTAAATTGTATTTTGACATCTGGTTTTCGATTATTTTTTCAAAAATATTTTTAGAACCCAAATTTTTACCCGTTTTTCCAAAAATTATTTTCAATTTAATCATTCATCAATTTTATTTTATTTTCACTCTAAATTAAAATTAAAAAAATTAAAAAATTAAGAAATTATATTTATAATAAAATCCTAAATTACAAAAAATTAATTTAGGGTGTTTCAACTGTCCCCCCCTTAAAAGAATTTTGGTCCCTCAAATTTATCTCTCTCACTCTCAATCAAACAGCTGGGAATATTTGGCTCTGAAGTCTGATTCTAGCTCCCATATGACCTCTTTCGGTGTGTGATTCTGCCATAGGACCTTAACAAAAGAAATTTTCTAGTTGTAGAGTAATATGCTCTTTCGGTCCACAATGTCGACCGGTACTTTTTCGTATGACAGATTCTTCTAGAGTGAAAGAGACTCGTAGACCAAGACGTGAGAGGGGTTCGGATTATACTTGCGCAGCATGGACACATGAAACACATTATGGACTCTGAAAAGTCCTGGAGACAGTACCAGTCTGTAGGCGACAATACCAATTCTGTCTAAGATTTCGAATGGTCCAATAAATTGGAGATTCAGTTTTTCCTTCTTACTGAACCTACTGATTCCTTGAAATGAGTGACCTTAAGAAACACCCGGTCATTTTTCTCAAATTCCAAGTCTCTCCTCCGGGTGTCCGCATAACTCTTCTACTTATTCTGAGCCGTCTAAATGTTCTTCTTTATCTTAACTATTTTGGATGTAGTCTCATCTATCAGATCTTGGCAGAATAGTTTTCTATCACCCACTTCCTCCCAATAAATCGACGATCTGCATGGGCGCCCATATAACGTCTCATACGGAGCCATGCCAATACTTGTTTGGTAGCTGTTGTTGTAGGCGAACTCTATCAGGGGTATATTGTCATCCCAATTGCGTCCAAAATCAAGAACACAAGTTCGGAGCATATCCTCAAGTGTGCGAATTGTCCTTTCTGACTGTCCATTGGTTTGAGGGTGGAATGCAGTACTATAGGACAATTTCGTTCCCATAGCTTATTAAAGGCTATACCAAAATCGAGAAGTGAATCTGGGTTCCCTGTCGGATACTACTGTCACTGACACTCCATGTAATCTGACTACTTCTCGGATATACATTCTTGTCAACTTATCTAAGAAATCAATCATCTTGATGGCCAAGAAGTGGAAAGACTTAATAAACCGATCAACAATTACCGAGATGACATCATGTCCTGAGTGTGCCTTAGGTAATCATGTTAAAAAATCCACGGTGATATGTTTCCACTTTTACTCCATGATTGGTAATGATTGAAGTAGCCCACCTAGGCATTGATCCTCTACTTTGACCTGCTGATATACCAAACACTTAGAAACAAAGTCAGCTATATCTTTTTTTATCCCGTTCCACCAAAATCAGGATCGCATACTTTGGTACATCTTAGTGCTTCCGAGATGCATGACAAACTTTGAGCTATGGGCCTCTGTCATAATGTCTCTTTTTAACTCAGTGTCACATGGAACACACACTCTGTCCTGAAATCTGAGCAACCCATCGGTGGCGACTCAAAATTTTGGGTTAACTCTCTGTTTTGCATTTTTCTTAAAGGCCGCTAGGGTGGAGTCGGCAGACTAAGCTTCATTTGTTATCTGTATTAACTCAGGTTGAACAGTCAAGTAGCCCAAACATGTGACTTTCTTCATGTCCTGAAATCGTACCTGTTGTGCAGCCCCTATCTGCTTGCATTCTGAAACCATCAAATGAGCTAATGTACCTGTATTTTTTCTGCTGAGCACGTCGGCTACCACGTTGCCCTTACCCGGGTGATACAAGATGTCGTAATCATAGTCTTTGAGAAGTTTGATCCACCTTATCTTACGCATGTTGAGATTATTTTGAGTGAATATATGTTTCAAACTCTTGTGATCAGTATAGATCTGAAATGTCTCCTTATACAAATAATAGCGCCAAGTCTTTAAGGCGTGTATGATTGCGACAAGCTCTAAATTATGGGTGAGATAGTTTTTCTCATGATTCTTCAACTGTTTGGACCCATAGGTTATGACATTCCCATACTACATTAAAACACAACCCAAACCTAGGTAGGAGGTATCATTGTAAACTGTATATCTTCCCGATCCACTCGGCAAAGCCAACACAAGTGCAGTAGTCAGTAACTTCTTTAGTTCTGAAAAACTTATTTTACAGTTCTCGTTCCACTCAAACTTGACATTCTTCTTTGTGAGCCGAGTCAGAGGAGCAGCTAGACTAAAAAACTCTTCCACGAACTTGTAGTAATAACCTACCATCCCCAAAAAACTACGGATCTCCTTAACCGATGTCAATTTTTCCCAGCCGAGCACGACTTCCCCCTTTTCAAGGTTCACTGACACTCCATCATTTGATACGATGTATCTCGGGAAGGTAGTTTACTCAAGCCAAAATCCACACTTACTCAACTTTGCATACAACTTCTTTTCTTTGAGGATCTGCAAAACTTGGGTCAAATTGTGAGCGTATTCCTCTCTACTTTTTTAATAAACTAAGATGTCATCGATGAACACAGTAACAAACTAATCCAAAAATTATTTGAAAATTCTATTCATCAAGTCTATGAAGATAGCTGGAGCGTTGGTTAGTCCAAATGGTATGACCAGGAACTCATAGTGTCCATACCTGGTTCGAAATGCTGTCTTGGGGATGTCTTCTGCCTTGATTTTTACCTGATGGTAACCTGAACGCATGTCTATTTTGGAGAAGACTTGGGTACCCTGCAACTGATCAAATAAGTTGTCAATCCTAGGGAAGGGATACTTGTTCTTGATCGTGACTCTGTTCAGACATCTGTAATCAATACATAACCTTAACACCCCATCAATCTTTCTTGCAAATGTGACTCCGGCACTCCAAGGGGACACACTATGTCGGATGAATCCACTATCTTGCAGTTTAGTGATCTATTTCCTCAGTTCCTCTATCTCAACATGGCTCACGTGATAAGGAGCAACTGAAATAGGCTAGGTGCCTAGCTAAAGGTCTATAGTAAATTTGACTTCTCTATTTACTGACAGTTCATGTAGTTTATCCGGAAACATATCTAGAAAGTTTCGGACTACCAGCATCTCTTGAATACAAATCTCTTTCTTGAATTTACCATATACCACGTCCAGGTTGACTTTTGCATCATACTGTGTGAGATTGTAAGCTCTGCCCTAGACAGGAGGTCTGACCTGGTTCTGGTTCCTCGGGCACTCCCTCGCATAATGTTGGACACTACCACATATGAAGCATATATTGTTGAGACGATAGCAGGGTCGGTCCCCATGATCATTGCTACAATGCTGACAGATCTTGCGACGTCCTGCTGCTGGAACCTGAGGGGGAGCCTGAGTCATCGGTCTGGGTCTCTTGTTCTATTGAACAGGTGCAGTAGGTGCTGATCTGCAGTATGTAGCTGAGGGCCTGAGGTTCCTGCTACTTAAGGGAATGTGCGAAGGCTCCTCTCCGCTAACTGTGCCTTGGCCAGAACAGCCGAATAAGTGTTGAGTTCGAGCACAAACAACTGCTGCCTGATCTCATGACGGAGACCTCACTCGAATCTTCTAGCCTTCTTCCTTCGTCCATCATGCTCTCAAGAGAATATCGACCCAATTTTAGGAACTTGCGAGCATATTCTGATACAGTCATGTCCCCCTGAACCAAGTGTGCAAACTCCATCTCCTTCAGATGTCAGAGATGCTCTAGAAGGTACCCTGCATGAAAGACCATCAGGAACTGTTCCTAAGTGACTGGAAATGGCAGGGTGGCCTGCTTGAGTTGCCACCAACAGTCTGCTTCTCCCACTAGCATCTAGGTAGTAAGGATGACCTTCTGTTCAGGGATCACCCCGAGGATTTTGAAGGCCTTCTCTGTCTTAGATAACCAGAGCTCGGCCTCTTCCAATGAGGATCTCCCTGCAAAAATAGAAAGATTTAGTCTTTTATACCTTTCTATGTAGCCTGGGTCCATCATGAGAGGAGTTGGGTCCCGTGGATGAGGGATTGGGCTAGGCCGAGGATGGACTGGATAGCCCTGCAGTGGTACTTGATGATACGATTGAGGCACCGCATTATATTTTGGTGGTGCCGGGTGACGTGGTGGCTGGGGCACCCAATCATACTGAGGTGGTACCGGGTGGTACGGTGGAGGAGCAGGGTCATATTGGGGTGGCTCAGGATCTTCCTCCTGCAGGGGTGGCTCAACCTGTGGCAACAGAAAAGGGTCGGGTATCTCCCTCCTTTCCTCCCAGGCCTACTGTGCAGTAATAAGTCTTTCCACCATCTCAAATAATAGGTTGACATTCTCTCTAAGCCCTCCTGGGCTACTCGGTTTAGTGGGGGTCTTCCTCCCCTCATCTATCTGTACTTGCATTTCACAAGAAAATGTTGAGGGTTAATTTATTATTTTCGGTGTTTTCTACGGGTTTTGTGTAAGGAATAGGTCCGAGGAACGCGGCTCCGATACAAACTGTAACGATTCCAGAAATATTTAAAGGAAATAACTAATAATTAAAGTGCAAAAACAAAATAAATATTCAAGATTTATATTCCTTACACGATAATCTAAAGTACTAAACAGTGTTACAGAATTAACTCTTTTTAAAGAAATACAATAAATAAGGAAATGAACGGAAAATAAAAAAAAACTTAGCATATACTCGCAATCCTCTTGCGTATCGGGCCCTAGATCGTAGTCCTCTTGATCTGAAATAATTAAATAATGGATGAGCTACACTAGTCCAGTAAGAATATCATATTATATTACTGACACATAAAAGACGGTTAGTAAAAAAAATCAAAAAACAACTAATGAAGCACTAAATTAAGCAAATTCATTTATCAATAATAAAACTATTTACCGTCCACTTACCGTAGTGAGGTTTATAGAAAATAACCTATAGAAAACAATCACATTATACGTATCATGATTCTGTATAAAATTGGCAATATAGCACATATTATATTTTCATATTCAAATCATCAAACAATAATTACGTCTTTTTTCACCAGTTTGCTGGTATCCATGGGGGTTCATAGGGGGGGTTTCTCCGCTATGCGTGAACCTTTTCCTTTAACATTCTCAATTACGAGCCGTCCCCATACCCTATCCAGTATGAGAGTAAAGCGGGCCGTCCCCATACCCCGTCCGGTATGAGCACCAAGTTACCAAATCTCTATACCCCGTCTGGTATGAGACACGTTCACGATAGGGTTTCCTGTGTACCCGACCCGTCCATCATCTCCCAAGATATTCAGTAAAACTGTCGTTTCATCCAGTCACTTAATCACATAAATTTTCCGTTTACCCTTAACCTTCATTTTTCCAATTCAACCATAAACACGTAAAACAACGATAAATGCATTCAAAGCTATAAAATAAATCAATAAGGCACTACCATACATTTAAACTGTAAAAACAATCAACAAAATCAATAGAGAATAGTTTCTAGTTCTGGCTCCATTAGTAATCTGTAATTAATCATGAATATTTTCTAAATTGTACAAAATATCGTATTTATTGCTAATTAGACTTCAATTCTATAACAGAGAATAGGGTAAAGGATTCTTATTCAATTTGGTGCCCAAAAAGCTAAGTTATTTACTGCGCCTACAAGCGGTTCCCGGGTTCCCTGAAGTTTTTTTGAGAATCAAAACGCACTATAAGTATCTACAAATGTCCCAAACAAACCCAAAATCAGTCTCAGGGCCCACTTTGGCCAATTTTGGAATTCCGGCATGGTGGCCGTGCTCCAGCAATAGCTGCGACGCTCACGGCGGTGGTCCACCTCGGGTTGGTTGTTTTCGGTTGGATTCAGCCGATTTCGTATCAATCCCTATGATAAAACATGTTAAGGGGCTCGGTTGGCCGAAAAAATACAAAAAACTGAAACTCACCGGTGGCAAAGCTCTCTGGTGCGGCGGCTCCTCTGACTCATGTTGCGGTTGGATGTTTTGTTTCGGTCAACCTATAGAGAAGAAAACGGTGATTACAATGGTGAAAAAATCAGGTAAAACGAAAATCGAGAAGGGTCTCATCGGAGGAATTTTGTAAAATTTCCTACGGTGGTGCCACCGGGTTTTGTCTATGTTTTTTGGCCAATTGGTTGGTCCTTTTGCTTCGATTTGCCCATGCGTGTGTTTAAAATTGAATTCTAATAAAAAGTAGATTTTTTTACCTTTTTTGGCAATCGGAAAGGGCTCCGGCGTGGCAACGGGTGGCGGCGGTCTCCTTCCTAGCGGCCGGGTCTTCTTCTCTAGCGAGGGGGTCTGGCGACTAGGGTTAGGGTTTGGTGTGGATGAGGGTTATTTATATCCATCCACTTTTGATCTGGACCGTCAATCGAGTTTGATCTGTACCGTCCGATCGCGATTAAATAGGGAGTGAATCTGGATCGTTCATCACGATCCAATCTAGACCGTCCATCACGATCTAATTTGGGTTGTTCAATCGCTTTCAAATCTGACCGTCCGATCACATTTGGGGAGGGAACGCATCTGGGTCGTCAGTGCACGCTGGAACGAATCTGGGTCGTTCGATCGCGGACACGCAAATCGCCCGCGTGGTACCGCATCAGTATATGCTGCCACGCGACGCGTCCTGATTCATCGGACCTGCTGACCGGGCGTCTGATGTGGCGAAACTTCTCTAAATTGCATTTTGACCCATGATTTTTTATTTTTCTTTCAAAAATATCTTTAAAATCTAAATTTTGACACATTTTTCCCAAAATTATTTTCAATTTAATCTTTCATTAATTTTATTTCATTTTCACTCTCAATTAAAATTAAAAAAAATTAAAAAATTAAGAAATTATATTTATAATAAAATCTTAAATTACTAAAAATTAATTTAAGGTGTTACATATGACATGGCCATTTTATTTTTGGTAACTTAAAGAATTATATTATAAATACTTTTAAAATTTTATTAATCTCTCAGTTTAATATTTACAATTTTATTATATTTTTTAATCTGAATTTTTGGACAAAAAAAAACTTATCTTACATAATTAATTACTGGTTTATAAATACTTTTTAAATTTTACTAATCTCTCAGTTTAATATTTACAATTTTATTATATTTTTTAATCTGAATTTTTGGACAAAAAAAAACTTATCTTACATAATTAATTACTGGTTTATTTTGTAATAGTTGTATATGTTATTCCTAAATATGAATATGTAAATAAATATTCAAAATACAAAATCATAATTAAATAAATTAAAAATTAAAAATTAATATACGTAACATAAAAGCTAAATTAAATAAATTTTATAAAGTTGGGAGGGGTTTTTTTTATATATAGAGAAACATATTGGACTGCATAAAATAAATATTTATTACCTAAATTTATCAATTTCCGACGTGGAAATAATAATCCAAAATGGATAAGAACGAAAAATACGAAGCATTATTGATCAGATCTCTCTCTAGTGCTCACAATATAAATAAATAAATAAACGGGTAATTATTTTCTCATTTTTGGTTTTTTAAATTAACTATTTTTGTAATTTAAAAATGCTAATTACGCCAAATTAAAAAATAAAATTAATTAAAAGCAAAAATAAATTAATACTTAATTCAAAATTATCATACAACGTGTTTAAATGAAAAGGCGAGAGATTTAAATTAATTTTAAAAAATTCTAAATAACTAAAGCGGCTCCAATGCCCAATAACCAGCATAAAGCGGTTCGGGCCTCGTATGCGGACCTTGAACCCGACTCGTCGCTAACCGGACCCTGAACCGTTTCGGGCGCCAAGTTTGATGCCGCAGGAGACATAGGAGGAGTGCCAGTCGACGGGAAGACAATAGGCGGTGGAACGCCGTCGGATGGAGACATCTCAGGCGTGGCCACAACAGCCGGACCTTCTGCTGTTGCTGGTGGGGCCCCGACCGGAGTGATTGCTGGAGTTTCCGCCGTTGGAGGGGATGTCGGGGAAGAGGACGGAGACGGGGAAGTCACAGTAGGTGTGGGAGCGGCGGCCGGAGTTGTTTCTGGAGATGGGAGCGGGGCGGTAGACGGAGTTTTTGCAGGAGTTGGTGCTGGAGTTGCTGCAGGAGGAGGCGGCGTTGCTGGAGAAATAGTTGGCGAAGCAGATGGCGGCGATGTTGCTGGAGAATGGGAAGTGGGTGGTTGAGAAGTTGTTGGAGGAGTCGTCGGAGAAGCCGCCGGAGTTATTTTTCTAGAGGGTATCGGCGACGGACTAGGAGCATTATCGGCTTGAACCGAAGCGGAAATGGAAAGGCAGAAAACAAACATGGAAACTAGTATTACGAGCCTATCCATCCTCTCCGCTTACTGCTATATCAAGGCCCAGTAAACTGTGAAATAACGAGGAGAAGAAGACGAGTGAGTTTGTGTTGAGGTTTCTGGTTCTGGTTTTAATGGAGGAGAGATTGATATAAGGAAGAATTTGAAGGCTAAACGTTGTGATTTCTGTTGGGTGATGTTCGTTGATTGGGAAATGTGACCGTTAGAATTGTGGGGTATTAAGGGGTAACCGGTTATAGCAAGTAAAGTAGCCGTTACTTGGCAGTATTTGACCGGCTGCTTCCAGTTACAGTGAATTTTTTAAACAAAATCTTAAAATAAACATTAAACTTCTATAATTATTAGAATAGTTTAGTAACGTTAAAAATTAGTATTCAAAATATTCATATAATCAAATGATATATATATAAAGTTGCTTTGTATTTGCAAAAGAATAATTTTAATTTTAAATATAGATAGAAGGTATTCCAAAGCTTACCACTTGTTTCCATGTACATTTTGGTAGCTTATAACCTTAAAAAATAATTTATAAAAAAAAAAAAACAGAAAAAGTAAAATATAAGAGTTTTTATTTTAATAAATAATAAGGTCCACCCATTGCTTTTGTTTTTTAAGTCTATACTATATTAATGCTGAATTAATAAATAATTATTTTTATTAAATAACATAAATAAATTATTCCCCATTCTACTCTTTTAAGTCTTTTCAAATTAATTTATATAATTTTTAATCGATCGCATGTTCCAAAAATCGTTTAAGTACCAAAGGGGAGGAAGAGAATTTTAGAACCCCTTCCCTAAACGGCGTCGTTTAGGACAGATGGTTTAGAGCGCTTCCAACGGGCTAGGCCTTTTCCTTTTGGAGTCTGGCCCAAGAAAGCAACAAAAATTTGACTTCTTTGTGTTTTTGTCAAATATTTGTTTTAATGCTTTTGAGTTAAAATAAAAATTGGATGGGGCTTATCTCCCTTCTAGGTTTGATCCTCATTTTGGTTTTCAAATAAAATTAAAAAATAGATTTATAGAATAAAAGAAAAACACATATGTATATGTATACTTTTAAAGCAAAATTTTGCCTGAGTTCATAAATACTAATGATATAGAGTTTTTACAAAGTTGTAAATTTTTATGATTCAAAAGACGAAACACAATGTGATTCACGTCCCATTTATCTCATACGACAAACCTCAACAATTTTCTTTTTATCTCAATTCTCATCTCTTGATAAAATTTTCTTTATAAATTATTTGTTTTTTTCGTATGAAAATAAATATCGTGTAAAAATACTTAACACTGTTATGTAAACCTATTATTTTTGTATCACCGTCAATATAAACTTTAATAACATGGTATATTACTTCATTTTGGATTAACTCGTCAATTTGGAGTCACAATAGGTGAGGGTGTACTAAATACATTTTGTTTGGTGAGATCAATAAGAGGTGAAGGATGATATATTCTTTTTAACTGAGCATGAAATGAGATAAAGAACAAGGCTTGGAGGTTAGAGAAGTCTATGGTTATTGTTTTTTCCTAATATAAGTTGTTGATAATTGAGATATCTAGACTTAGAGCTTCCATGTTATTTGAGTTCAGTCGTTAGAGTTTTTTATTTAGAATATTGAAAAAAGTTTCTTATATTTAAATTTTTTATTTTATAATAAAGTAGTTGATCTATGATAGATATTTATAATTTAAGAATATTTTTGAATATTAGGTTTATGTTGAAGCTAAAAATATAGTAAAAAAATTTAGTTTCAGACAAAACTTTTGTTTTTGAGGATATAACAACAAAACATATAAGTTTTTAGAAAGAATTATTGATAAGATTACGATTAAAAATTTATTTTTATTTTTTAAATTTTTTTATTAGTTATTTTAATATTTTGAGAGCAGACGAATAAAATAAAATAATATAAAATTTTAGAAAAAAAAAAGAATGAGAAAATAAAATTTTTTTGTTTTTATTTTTAAAATATTGTTTGATAAAAAATATTAAGAGTATACGCCACATGATGTAAACAATGTTTGAGGCTATTAATAGGGAGATACCAATTTGAATGAATTTTTATTCTACATGCTCAATCTGAATTATAAAAAAAATATTATTGTGAATTATGTATAACTTTATTAAATCATTGAACATTGAATATGCATCGATACTATTTTTTTGTCACGTTCTTATCTCACAAACTAAATAACTCATTTTGTACCTATGCCTTCATAAATGCAACTCGTGTACAAATAACCTTGTCTCTTAAGCATTGTCTCTTCAAGACGAAAACTCATATTTTAAGGTACATAAATTCGTAAACATTATGAACACCCGTATAACACAACCTATTAGTAAAGCTTTATAGTACAACAAATTAATAAAGATATTTGAACTTTGTTCTAAATCTATCAATAATTGATAAACAAGTTGATCCCATATGCCAATATTATGTTAGCCATGGTTTATATTGGTGTATGACCTTTAACTATACATTTCATATATTTTTTTTAAGTTTTTACTACATATTTATTTTTATTTATTTTTTTAACTAACTTGTGTATCAAAGTTATTACTCTACAAACCCCCTTAATGCATAAGTCATGCTCCATTTAAGTTGCAATACTTAGATGAATAATTTTTGGATTCCAGACCACTTTCAACATCGAACAATTTGTAATATAAAAATAATTTGATAATATAATCAAGCTCATACTTTTGTTAAAATAAATGTTATGGTGTATATTAAGTTTGCTATAAAAGTAAACATTTTAGCTAAATATTCAATATTTTTTTGTGGTAAATATTAAAAGGTAAGTTAAATTGTTTAATTATCTGAAACCAATGTCGTAGTTTCTTTTTATAAACTCGTTCATTGATTTTAACACGTATTTGAACAAATCACGAAGAAGTAATCTTATAACGTAAAAAACAACTCAATAAGACCATATTGCTTAAGAAAATAGAAACACATAATAATTTGAGATTTTTTTGCATACCATTAATAATTAAATTTTTTTAATTTATAATTATTAATTGGTGAATTGTATATTTGTTATCGTGTATAGCTATTATTTATTATAATTAACTTTTTAAATATTATAATTTGTTATTATTTTATATATATTATTATTCTATTCAAGTATCAAAATGAGGATGCTATCTACCTAGCTCCTGTCTGACTTAGTAAATGCCTAATTCGAACCATTGCAATTGGTAAAATAGATTAAGATTGACCGATCCAATTATTTTTAGTTTGTTAAAAATAAATAAATAATAATAATTTTATTAATAAAATAAATGATAAAAATATTAAAATTAATAATAAATTCAATAGAATTAGTAGAAACTAATAATAAAAAACTAAGAAATTAAAATATTACTGAAGTTAATTAAAAAGCAGGATACATGGGTCGGGTCGGGCAATCAAACTGGGCTTTCTGGTCAAACAAAACAAGGCTTTCTACGCCCATTTTTTACGCCTAGACCTCCTCCATCAAGGACGAAGCAAGGAAATAAAGGGTTGTGCGCAGCATGCACCCAGCGCACGTTAGAGAATACAGCCGCTGGATTGATAATTAGTAGGTTGTACACGCACAAGGAAAAGAGAAGGAAACCCGCTAGAAATTCACAATTATCTCGCAAACATTCCAGATTAGGGTTTCGTTGTCTTCTCTTCGGCTCTCCCTCTGCGGTCCATAACACTCTTCGTCGTTTGCCGGTAAGATCCGTGAACCCTTCCCCCGAGGTCTTCCTTTATGTTCGTTCCTGTTTGTTTCTTTCTTTACTTCGATAGAACGTCATGTTGCTTACTTTTGATTTCTAGAACGCCTTTGTATCATATCTAGCCTTTAGAAACGAGTGAAAACGAAGGGAAACAGAGGAAAAGGGGACAGAGGAGAAGGAGGGGAGGGAAAGGAGGAGGATGAACGAGGGTGAGGGAGGGGATCAGATGGATCAGTTTCATCGAAATGAGGCGATCTCGGCCGTTGCGGATGAGGGGTTTCTCGGTGAAGAAGATGATGATTATGAGGATCTTTACAATGATGTTAATGTTGGAGAAGGGTTTCTCCAATCTTTGAGAAAGAATGATACATTAGGGTTTAGAAATGAGGAGGAAGAAAAGAAAAATAGTAATATGACCAATAGAGTTGAGTCACCGTTGGTGCCGGAGCCTGGTGTTTCTATACCGGGGGTAGGTGGTGAGAGTGCTGCCAGTGGGATTGGCGGAGCCAGCGGTGGTGGTGCTGGAGTAGCAAGAGTTCCCGGTGGATATGAGGGTCAGGGGTTTAGAGGGGGTGAGATGGCTGGGAAGGGACCTGGCGGGCCTGTAGGTGGAGTGGGTGGTGGAAGTGGAGGTGGTCTTAGGGTTGAATTGGGGCAGGCTTCAAATAGGGTGAATGAAATGGAGGCTCATAGTGCCAATAATAGTGTTAGTGTAGGTGGTGTTCAAGGTGTCTCTCAACAGCCACATGTTGTGGGGAGCTCTGAGGGGCTGTTAAGACAAGGTGCAGGGAATGTGAATGGTGTTGGAAGTGGCAGTGGGACGATGGTCGGAAATGGTAGTGGCATTGTTGGTGGTGGAGGTGGTCCCACTGCTCCTGGCGTTGCTGCTGCTGCATCTGCATCTGCATCTGCATCTGCTTCTGTTCCTGCTGCTGGAAGCAGTGCAGGTGGTGGTGGTGGAGGGACGATACTCTTTGTGGGCGATTTGCACTGGTGGACAACTGATGCAGAACTGGAGGGAGAGTTGTGCAAGTACGGGTCAGTGAAGGAGGTAAAGTTTTTCGATGAGAAGGCTAGTGGGAAATCAAAAGGTTATTGCCAGGTTGAATTTTATGACCCTGGCGCAGCAACAGCTTGTAAGGAGGGTATGAATGGGCATGTGTTTAATGGCAGGCCATGTGTTGTTGCATTTGCATCACCATATAGCGTGAAAAGAATGGGAGAGGCCCAAGTGAATAGGAATCAACAGATGGCACAGGCTGGACTTTCACAAAATAGGAGAGGAGGGCCTAATGAAACTGCAAATAAAACTAGTGGGAGTAACATAACTACTGGGGCAAATTATCAAGGCGGAGAGAATAATAGAGGTTATGGGAGGGGGAATTGGGGGAGAGGAAATGCTCAGGGGATGGGAAATAGAGGACCAGTTGGTCCAATGAGGAATAGGGGTGGTGGAATGGGTGGAAGAGGTATTATGGGTAATGGTGGAGGTGGCTTTGGACAGGGCATGGGTGCAACGCCTCCTCTTATGCATCCTCAATCGATGATGGGTCAGGGTTTTGATCCAGCTTTTGGAGGACCTATGGGAAGAATGGGCAGTTATGGGGGCTTTCCTGGTGCCCCGACACCCCCATTTTCTGGGATTTTATCTTCTTTCCCACCTGTTGGAGGTGTTGGTTTACCGGGGGTAGCCCCTCATGTAAATCCAGCATTTTTTGGAAGAGGGATGCCAATGAATGGAATGGGAATGATGCCCACTAGTGGTGTTGAAGGAGGGCCTAATATGGGAATGTGGTCAGATCCTAGCATGGGAGGGTGGGGTGGTGAGGAGCATGGTGGTGGCAGAGCTGGGGAGTCTAGCTATGGAGAGGAAGCGGCATCTGATCACCAGTATGGTGAGGTGAGTCATGACAGAGGTTGGCAAAATCCCATGAAGGAAAAAGATAGAGCTTCAGAAAGGGACTGGTCTGGTTCTTCTGAGAGAAGGTACCGAGAAGATAGAGATCCAGGGTATGAGAGGGGAATGTCAAGAGAGAAAGATACAGGTCATGATCATGATTGGTCAGAGAGAAGACATCGTGATGACAGGGACACTGGTCGAGAACGTGATAGGGAGCGTGATAGAGAACGGGAACGTTCTCGAGACCGCGACCGTGACCGTGATAGGGAACGGGATAGGGACAGGGAAAAAGATCGTTATAGGGAAGACAGAGAGAGATATGCAGATCATCATAGATACCGGGACCGTGAACCAGAACATGATGATGAGTGGGACAGGGGACGATCATCAAGGACGCACAGTAAGTCACGATTATCTCAAGAGGAAGAGCATCGCTCAAGGTCAAGGGATGCTGATTATGGGAAGAGGAGAAGGCTTACCTCAGAGTAACTATTGCCTGATACTGCTATTCCAGAAATTTATTCTAAAGAAGAGACAGAGATTTTTATTATAGCCACACTTTAGGTTCATCATGCTCATTTAGATTCTCTTTCAAGTGGTGGTTTTGGGTCCTCAATTTCTTGAACGCCAGTTCTCACTGCATTTGCCTGCAATTTATGGATTGCTTCTTTCACCAGACTGTGGCTTGATTTTCATAGAAAAGAGGTATTTTACTTTTATTTTTGGTTGATTCTGTTAACCTATTATGAGAGAATATCAGTGGATAGTTTTGCATGAATTGTGTTATGAATATATCAGGTTTGTTGCTATTATTGTTGTACATAGCTTAGGTCGTCTAGGATGACTTTTTGAACCATTATACAGATTCCACTTATGTCACCTTATAATGTCAAGATAACTACATCTCGATTTGAATTTTTATTTACATGAGGCAGAGATAACATCACCCAACAATTCCTTGTTTGTTCCTTCCTTCCTGAAGTACTGCATTTGCTGCCATTTTCTATCAAAGGTGATGGGAAAAATAAACCTTTCTCAGAATTGATTGAAGTACTAGATAAATTTATGAAGACAATATTTAGGTCAGATTCGCCAATTTTATTATGCGGACACTGGCAAATAATATACTAGTCAAGAAAATTGTTAACCTAATATATTATCTTGCAAATAAAAAAGAATAATATGGATCTTTCTTGGTCAAATATTGAAAGTTAGAGTTTATGCAGGCATGATATTCATACTGAAATGAACACATGGCCCTATTCTGTGAATAATAATAAGCCTTGAATTTTTGTGATGGGTACTTTAGCATATCTCTGGCGTCCCGTGTTGTGCCAGAACTTTTAATATTGTGCATGTTATCTGATGCGGCGAAATTAGCAAGGATGTTATTGATATAAACTATTATTATTGTTTTTGATACTCTCCTTGCGGTTAAAATTTTAACTTTTCCTTTATAAGTAGAGGCTGCTGTTGCTTTCTGTTAATTGCCTTGAAGAACTGAATTGCTAATGCTATGTAACATTTGTTTGTTTTATCAATAGCTTGAAGGGTAGTTCATCTTGATTGTCAGTGCTGTTCGGCAGAGCCACGTGTTCATAGGAAATGAAGAGGACTTCCAACCTTATGTTGTGTGAGAGAGAATATTAGATGGTGATTCCCCTGTGGCAGCTCCCAGTGATGTAGAAGTGGAACTTTTTGCTTTTAAGTTTTTAGACTTCCTTCAATTTGTGTTTTGGTTAATTAAGACTTGATGAAACCAATGTTGTGGATGATATTATGGCTTGACATTGCTGAAGTCTTCTGAGATGTGGTAGAATATTTTAGCACTTACCTTTTGAATGTGATGTAATAGGATTTAGCACAGAGGATGTTGCTGATGTGCCTTGTTTTTATTGGCTAGTTGTTGTATCATTGCAGCCCCTCTTTTTTTTGCTGTTTAGCTTTGAGTATACCACAATGTTAACCATGCGAATCTTTTTTGTTTTCTTTTGTTTTATTCTTTTGTGAAGGGGATGTAGAAAACCTTATGTAGAAAACCTAACCTGTTCATTGCAGCTCAGCTAGTTAGGCTCTGAGAATTGTACAGAGATTTACTTGTATATATTGGACATTGTTTACAGATGTTCTTTATAATACAGAACTTTGTTTTCTCAGTGGTTTTTTGCCCCCATATTTTTCTTGCATTTTCTTCTTGATGGTTAAGAATTTGCCGACCCTTTTGTGCTTAGAACATCAGATTTGCGTTTAGAACATTAGAGTCAAATAATTTGTGTTGGTGCACCTAGCTCAAACCAGGAATTGGAGGCATGATATGGTCATGCTGGTTTCTTTCTTATTAATTCCTAACAAATTCTTATATTTGATTTTCACTTTAGTAGTAATATGTATGGTTAGAACACTACTTTGTTGTAATTGAGGTATCACTGTATTCACCTTTTGGTTCTTTGATGGTAACAATTAAAACCTACCTTTTAGGGTAGGAGTTGAATTGTTACTATCAAAAAGTCGAAGCAAGGGTTAGTGGTAATTCAAACATGACAAATTGTATCCTAACTAGACGTATTATATCTATGAGCATTGAGTAGGTGGAGTGTGGAAAATGAATCTAAAGGCAGGACAAGTCCTTTATCCTCCATTTTTTATTTGACTTCCTCTGTTTTCGTTTTTCTCTTTTCTCATCAGAAACTTAGAAAAACCAGAATTCTTTTAGGACCACCTGGTTTGAACTGGCATATGCATTTTGATAGTTATGATTTTTCTCCTTTTTCCTGTTTTGAATGTTAGATCTGTCATGGCCTATGGCTCTCTGGAAACTGTCTACTTAAGATTCCCTAGGTCCTGATGAAAAAACTAGAATTCTAATTCTCTTTTCATAGTGTTCTCTCTCACTAATGGCTCGGCCTCCACGGAAGGAAGCGGATTACTGTTCTTATTTCTAGGTCCTCTTAAGATTCTTTTTCAAACATATCTCTTGTTTGAGTTAAGAGATAAATAAATAGACGCGTCTATTGCCACTGATCGGGAACATTCGTAGTGACCGAGGGAGTTGGAAGGTAAAGAAGTGAATTAGACAATGCCACCTCTTTCCTCTTTTTATAGCAAAGTTGCGATTGGTAATTCTCTGCAACTGAAATTGCCAATTGAACTGCTACTTCCATTTTTTAGTGATATCAGGAGATTTGGCTTGTTTGGTGTCTTAGCTTTAATTTAGTGAAATCCCTGATGTTGTTTATCCTAATTCCCACGATGTTCATTCAACAGTGAGAATTTAAAAGATTTGTCGTCTTCAACATTTTTTTTTTTTTGGGGATATTTAATCATATAAAATTGTAGTTTAAGAATTATATAAACAAAAATTTAACCCTACTGGTTTCATTTCAACTTTGCCACGACAATGTTAATATATATTTTTTTAAAAAAAATTAATAATAATATCGATATAGAAAAAAAATGTAACAATAGTAATAATAATAATAATTTATTATAAGTGTATACCCTGTGTATAACACAGTAATCATGAACATTAAATTAAACCCTAGACTAATCAGTCACACGCAGCTATTCACAACTCATATACTTTCTTAATTTTTTTTTTTAAACATCCACTAATTCACAGAAAACCCCATTTAAAAATATGATTATGTCTTCCTAAAACTACCCCCACTTTAAATTAACCCCAAGAACAAAAAAAGTGTGAAAATCAACAGCCTATCCAACTAACTCCAGCCCAGGCCCAGTAGGACCCATCCCATCGGTCAACATACCACATCCGTACACGTGTCCCGGAAAATTCATCAGTACTACTATCTGGGCCTACCCAAGCTAGGTCCGGGCCCACCACTACCCTTCCCCAACACAACGCCGCCGCCACCACTAACAGCCACCTGATGAAACCCGCCAGAACCGTACACGTGTCCGCCCATCATCATCTCATACATCGCACTGCTAGTACTTCCGCCGCCACCATCCGCAGCGAAACCACCGGGCGGCGCGTCCTTGTCACGCACCCCAGCAGTCTTCTCGCCTTCCATCTCCCTGAATCTCTGCAGGTAAATCTTGAGGGGTTCGACGTAGTCTTCGAATCCCAAGGTGGTCATCGCCCACAGCAGATCGTCGCCGTTGATCGTCTTCCTCTTCTCCCTCTGGCACTTGTCGGAAGCCTCGCCGGTGATGAAACTGATGAACTCCGACACGCACTCCTGCACTGTTTCCTTCGCGTCTTTAGAGATTTTGGCGTTGGCGGGAAGCGCCTTCTTCATGATTCTGCTAACGTTGGCTATCGGCAGGAACCGGTCTTGCTCCCTCGGCGACAGCTCGCTGTTTCCCGCGTTCTTCCCTCTCGCTTCTCCCGATTCGTTGTCCGAGTCCGCCATTCTTATAACTCTCTCCCTTGCCTTTTGAGCCTCACAGCGATATGGATAATTTGGATTTTGAGCTCCTTTCGTGAAACTTCAACTGCCAAAACTTAATTATATTAATAATACAGTATATGACTACGCACGGTGAAGAATTACCAGAGAGAAGCTGAAAATGGAAGGTTTTGATTCCCGTTTTAGTTTACAGAGGAACAAAGGTAGGTAACGAACTTTCAATTTTAGTTTACAGAACGTTTGAAAACAAATGCTTTAGCTGCGAAAATGAATTGGAACGTCCGTGAAAATTCTTGCTTTCTGCGATGAAAATGGAGAAGAGTGAAGGAAGTAACGCGTTAAGAAATTCAAAACAGGAGAGTTTTCTTTTGAGTTTTGATTGGCGAGTTTACAAGGAATGGAAATCAGAGAGAGGGAGAGGAGGAGGAAGGTAGATTTGGGAGCGAGTGAGTTGGATCCGTTGGATCAAGGCTTTTAAAAACGGTAATCTTCGGCCACGTGGATGATTATTAACCGTTGTTTATCGATAAGTGCGACTTTACAAGGACGGGTTTTGGACCACCCGATTGTTTGTTCGCTGGCTTGTCTGAACCGTTGATTTGGTATCTGGCACGTGTTCGGCATTCCATTTTTTAAAAATTGCAAAAGAATTAACGGGTAATTAGGAAAAAAAATATATTACGTTCCTTAATATAATTTCTATTATTTTAATTATTATATTTTTAACAAAATAGTTTAATGACTGTAAAAATAATTATTATTTAGACTTTTAAATTCTATTCTTATTTTATCTCAAAACAAATAAAAAGTATACTTTATAATAAAATGACTAATGAATTTTAATTGAAGACATTATTTTAAATTAATATATTGCAATTATTTAATATTAATTGATTATTTTGTAATAAATTTAACAATAAACACTAAGATCAATACAAGTCATGTAAAAAACAATGTTGCCAAAAATTAGTCAAATAAATTTCTACCATGTGCAATGTCTTTTCCACATACCCTTAAAAAAAATTAAATTAATGGGCTAACTTATTTTATGTATTAGTTTACAGTAATATTCTTTAAATAAAAATGTATGTATTTTAATAATTAAATAATAATATTATATTAATAATAATAGAATTAATTATTAATTATATGGAATATGTATAAAGTTAAGTAAAAATAGCCTTAAAGGTCTAATTGGGTCACGACCTTTCACAAATATCTTCTTTCGTGATTGTATAGTTTAAGAATGTCTCTCCCCCTCTCCCCCCTTAAAACAATATTAAGGCTGACTAATGACGACCAATTAAACTATTAAGTTTGGTTAATATTTTGATTATAATTATCAAATGTCGGCGTAAGTATATATTTTAAGATAATTTAAGAAGGGAAGACAATCCAAAAACTTTGATTAATTAATAATAATTAAAGCTTAGACTCTTGTTGTAAATAAAATTTAATCTTTTAATTTCGAGTAATGAAAACAGCCAACCCACTTGATTGTGATTAGCTTATATATATATATATATATATTATAATATTTTAGGGACTTATCATATGGGATGATTATTTTGTACCCATTCAACTCAATCGTAAGAAATTGTAAAAAAAAAAAAAAATATCTTGAACAATAAGTAAATTATATATGCCATAAATTCATACTAAAGTCTCTAATTAAAAAACATTTTTTAACCCCTTGTAGTGCATGTGTATATATAAAAGTGTGTATATGTGTGTGTGTATACAGACATACATATATATATATATATATATAAATATTGTGTTGTGTGTGTGTGTGTGTGTGTGTGCATGTGTGCTTCTCATGACTTGAAGGTCAATTGAATTGAGTGCGCCACTACTTTAGTGGAGCATAGTTTTTGTTTTTAGTATGAAGATTTTTTTTTATATTTTGATATTTTTAAGATTTTCTTTTATTTGTCACTTTTAAAACTTTCTTTGATATTGTAATATATATATATATATATATATATGATATGATATGATTAAATGGGAAGGTTCATGAACGATTAAAAGTTGATTAGCAATGGTAAAACAGTAATTGCATTAGAAATGATGCCTAACTAATCTCACCTACCCGGTTTTTGGATTTATCTTAATTAATTTGTATTTATTATAAGATAAAAAATTATGATTTATGTAAAGCATAGGTTTAAAATAGAATATAGTTTTCTTTTTTATTTAATTTTATTGTAATTTGAATTCTATAGTTAATTACAATTTTATTTATATGGTTTCGTTTTTTCGTATGCTCTATTTATATTTTCAAAGAATAAGGCATGCCTCAAACTATAAATTCAGAAAAAATTATATAACAATAATAAAATAAACCCACATAAAATGAGATAACTAATAACAAAAATAATTAAAGCGTAGTATAATTTAAAGGCACATGGCCATATATATATATATATATATATATATTATAATAATAATAATAATGTTTGTGGGTCTTACCCAAATAAATTTATGAAATTTGAAAAACCTTGCCATTGTTATAAAGCTAAAAGGCATGGAGAAGGGAGGAAGATGATGGGAAATTTCCAAGATTAGTTATGATTGATTATAATGGAGGTCGAAAGAGAAGCTCAACGGGATTCAAAAAGAAAATGTCCCCACAAGGAAAGACTTCCATTAGAGATCTACAAAATTTCAAGTCTTAGGGTTTAAGAAATTTTTACAATGTAAGAGCATAAAAATATTATACTTACAAAATTATAATATGTAAACAATTAAGTCGAAAGAGTATTAAATGTGTTAAATAAATAGTCTGACTATTTGTGATATATTATAATATATATTTAATTTAACACATTTTGATACATATGCATAATTATGTATACTCAGTTTTTTTTTTTTTTTTCTACTCTACTTGTATTTATTCAAAGGTAATAATAGTTCATAATTATATTAGCTATTTAATATTACTATTTTAATCATTAGTTATTATTACATTAACAAACATAGTTATTCATAAACGACAGTTAATAAATTTTAGTTAAATAAATAATGACAACATATCGAATGTAATTTAATTAAATATTTTTAAGTGTCGATATTATTATTTTTTAATTAATTAAATTGGTATTTTTACAAACTAAATTGTTTATGAATTAGGGTTAGTAAATGTACATAGTATGTAAGACCAACAATGCATAGAATGACCTTGTCTCTGGCGGATTGAGCTTTAAGCCTCATTAGCATTTTGTAAAAGGGATGAACTCTTTCTAAGCCTTGAAGATTAGATGTGTGAGAGAAATCGGGATTCAAATAGGGCTCTGTGGAAGGAGCTTGAATTGGGTCTTCAAAATTTTATAAAGCCATTATTGGGGGGTGGTTGACCTTGGGATCTCTTGTCGATTAATGTTCGTGGTCGTCTCTGTCTTTTCAAATTAGGGTTTTAGTGGATAAACAGCCCACCCCACACAACACATGAGAGATTGCAATCACATTTACTGGTTTCACTTATTTTTTTTTTTTTTCTAAAAAAAAAAGAAACCCATAAATACAATTATTCAAAATCAAACAACTAAACCTACCTGGTAGTGACTCTTCAATCAATGGCTTCGGCTAGTGCCTTTCACGATATTATTATTGCCCACAAAATCGTATGACTACGACCTGTTTTAAAATCAAAGGGGTCATGACTTTGATACTGGCAGCTTAATTCAGTATCAATCACCAGTAAAAAGTAATTACAAATAATAATTTCAGTGAAAACCATAATGGTGCAAGATTCAGGAAAAGGATAAAGACCACTTCTAATTGTCAAAAATAAAATAAATATTTTAAACCAAAGTTGTAAAAGATTTGTTTGGTTTAAACCGTAGGTTACAAACTTTTGAACAAGACAAAATCCAATTTGGTAAAGTCAGAGAATTACCTGAAGATTTCATGAGCCAATCTTAGAACCGACCACCACATTCTGTGGTTGCCACTTTCTGTTCCGACCAGAAAGAAAACCCAATATTTTCCCGGTGAAAAAGAGGTCCCACATTCATAATGGACCACCATGGAATGCATTGCAGGAACGGTAAATAACTCAAGCAGAAGACAAACGGCAATGAACTATAAAAACAATAATGCATTTTGAACCCTACAAAAGGTAGGTCAGATAGAGTTTAAAACATGGGCAAGAAAAAAATCCTACACCTTATGATGTTACTATGTAACAACAAGCTGCAAATCCTGTAGCACAGCTTTCCCCTAGTTTTCTAACAAATGCTAGTTCTGCCTGCAACCACCAAACTCCCAACACTACAATAAAATTACAGCCCACCTTTACTTGGGCAAACAGGCTACCAGATACATAATGTTTATAGTCAAACCAAAAAAAGGTAAGATGACATTAAATAGCTACACTATGTTCATGCACATCTGTACCATCCTTTGGCCATGGGTTCAAGTTTAAACCCGTTGACCACCAGATTGGTTATTTGTCATCTTTCTCTTTCTCTGCATCACCTTCTCCTTCTTCATCTTCACCATCATCTGCTAATTTTGTGAGCTCCTCCTGGATCATAAGCTTTATAGACGACTTCCTCTGGGTGAGGTCTGTATCAAATTGCTTTGCTGAAAAGACGTAAATGTTTCATTAAGCATTATAGGAAGGCTGAAATCCAGGTACAGTATTATAGAATCACGTTAAACATTTAACTGTGAGGACCGGTTGAAAAATCAGACAAAAAAATATTTAATTTAAGAAATATTCATATATAATGACTCTGTTACCATATATGTTCACCAGATCATAAAGGCAAGTAAGAAGCTTGAAGCCAAAACAGATGAATCTACTTTGGTCATGTTTCAAAATTGAACAGGGGTAAAGAGTACCAAAATAGGAGAATTGAACAGGGGAAAGAGTTAAAAAAAAATGAGGGCAAGAACATGAAAAGAGCATACCCAGTAGCTTCAGAATGTCGGTAAATGTGGCCTGCAAAATAGAAAAAGAAAGCTTAACACCACCTGAAGATCAGAGAACTAACCAGCTGAAAGATAACAAAGAGTGAGCCACGTAATACAAAATTCTGCATGTACTTTTAGTCAGAATTGCATCATAGCTAGCAAGGCAAAAAGATAAAGAGATGAAAATCCAACAGCTGCAGAGATGTAGTAGAAATGTGGAAAGGTAATTGTTTGAAAGAGCCATTACTTCTAAAATTTCCAGAATATCTGAAATATTTTCAGGGGAACCTGCTAGTCATTTTAGAAGTTTTGACAGAAAGCTTACCGTATTGAAGTCCACTTCTTTAAGAATCTCACATATTGCATCTCTTAACTCTTCATCAGCTGGCTTCAGTTTCTCTTTTGACTTCTCCTCTTTAGCCTTGTCCTTCCCTTTCCCAACATTTGTTCCTTAAAAATAGGTGGGAAAAAGAAATTTTCAAAAGTGGTGGTCGACACTCAAAAACCTTCATGTCATTTCTATTAACTGTCTCAGCATCACATGTTTAAGTAAAAAACTCACAAAAGGTTTCGACAAAAACCCCAACCACCCAAGAAAAAGAAGTCATGTCTTACCAGCTTTTTCCTTTGAAGAGGATTTTGTAGGAGTAGAAGACTTCTCCTTGGGAGCTTTTTCATCTCTTTTCTTTCTTGAAGACACCTTTGGGCTTGCATCACTGTCATCAACTGTTTTTGTGGGTTTTGATGATGGTTGCTTTCGCGCTCGTTTTGGTTTTCCAGCTGTCATTTTCCTGGCCTTAGGTTTTCCAGCTGGTTCCTTCTTTCCAGATGATGCTTTTCTAGCTCGTTTCCTTTTGCCAATGTCCTCTTCAGATTCTTCTTCGGATTCACTTTTCTCTTCACTTTCAGAATTTACAGGTGTCTCATCCTCAGGTTTATCAGGAACACCATTTTCAGTTTCTTCTTCTCTGTTCTGCTCCTCTTCTTCATCATCTTCCCTTTCTTCCTCTTCAGCAGATTCATCTTCTCCATCAGCTGAACTTTTCTTCTCATCAATCGAAGTTTCTTCAGTCTTTCTTCGACTCTACAAAAGATGCCACATAAAAGATGAGAAATACTGAGACACTGAAAATGATATTAAATCATTTAAATCGAGAAGCAACAAAAAAAAAGGAAATCCTTACATGGTATGTTTCAAAACTATCCTATTTCATTATTTTCTCAACCATTTCCATTTATCTGTACGGTCTCAATCAAATTGACCCTAAAAATCAACATAGAATTCACACAAATCTAGACTCTTAACATAACCCAGTAGAATAGGTTAGGATCCAACAATGCTTATCTAATGATTAGTGGAGACATTGACCAGAAATGAAGAAGACTTCCGCTAATTCAATTCTAATTATTATAAGATAAAAAAAATTGAATCTACACAACCTAAATATGCAATCAAACTGATATTATTGCTCCAGCACAAAACAGCACATTATCCAGTCTATCCAAAGTCAAACTGCAAGAAAGTAGGATTGCATATGACGAATAAAAGGATATCCAAATAAAAACATTCCCTTAAGTATATTTTACTGCAAAAATCACAAGCACGTTTCTGATGAAGACCAAGAAAGAAATAATACCTTGGCTGAAAGTTTTGATGAAGCACTACCAGATGCCGACGAACTTTTGGAAACCCTCCTGCGCTTTTTGCCTTTGCTTGACTGAATACAAACAGGAAAATTAAAATAATGTTGTACCATGAATTAACAAAAGAAAGGCGATATTAAAAAAATGTAAATTAAATTTAAGCCACATAGAATAGACAAACCTTCTCTTTTTCTGCAAGTAGCACAGTTGTTGTAGCATGAGGAGCAACTAAGAAGTCCATGAGCTTCGCAACAATGTCCTCCTGTGCAGTTAAGCAAATTAAAAACCAATCCTCCAGGCAATTGTTTTTTTATAAACAGTATTGCAATAGGCAAAAATTAAAAATGGTAAGCCCCATAATTAGAGAGGAAGCCAGACAGAATGCTCAGATTATAATAATAACCAAAAGCATTGGATTTGCAAAATACCTTCTAAAGAAAAATAAAAAAGAGGAAACATCTTTAATGAATAGGCATGAAAACAATATAAAATTTAGTCATTAAGAAAAAAACAATTCCAGGGTAGGAAGCAGCAGTATCAAACACACCTTCCTGGTAGTTGCCCTGGAAACTGGTATGTCAAGCAAATCACAGAATTCCAACAGCTTCTCTTTAGTATGCTTGTCTAATTTTTCTCTGACCTTGCCCTTCTGTTTTTCCTGCAGATATTCGACATAAAAGCTCGTTAAGATAAAATACTTTAAAATAACATCCATTATCACATTTTACGGTCCAAAGTGCACCGTATATCTACAAAATGATTACAAGTTCAACAGATAAATTCCGTTTCTCAACCGTCTAATCGAAGCTTGTTTACCTCATTGTCATGCCATATGAAACCAGAAAACCTGGATATATTATTCTTGATCTGAACTGCCTGCAAAAGCAACAAGCAGAAGCCACATTAAGCCAGTAAGTCATAACCACTATGTAACCATCCAGCAAAGCACAGCCTTTTACAGTACCTAGCTATCTATATCCAACCTAACCTTCCACATATAGATACATGCATGTATACACATGCATATAATCCTTCTTAACTGAACGAGCAGAGATAAGGAAGGAAAATGCAACAGAGGAACTATTCCCAAAGTCTAAAACATTCAAACTACCTTTCCTCTTCTTCCATAGAGAACAGTATGAAGCATCTTGAAGGTGTCATCCATCTTTCTTCTAGATAACTTGAATGCCACTGAAACAGGAAACAGTTTCAAAAGTAATTCACATACATCAGCCTTTCTCGAGGATAAATATCAAATACCTAAAACATGAATATCACAAAAAGATGAGAAACCAAATTGATTTTTCAAGTTCTTTTATAAACCAAAGCTTTACCTACACCAACCCGGCATAAGTTTGATTGGCTTAGTGACCACTTGAAATTGTAACACGAAATATGACTAGATAGTTTGACTCCTACAGTCTCACAATAGATAAGTAAATACAGAAGGAAAATGCAGCAAGCAAGAACACCTCAATCAAGCAGCAACTGCTAGTCAACATAACTTCCAGAAGAGCTTGAAATGGAAAAAAAAAATAATTCGGCATGTTCACCAATTTCATCTTACACATTATTACAAGAAATTTTAAGACAAATCAAATCAGCATATCAAAAGTTAATAGCCAATGGGCCCAGATTAGAAGTAGACTTAATCTCTAACTAGCTAATGTGGAGAAATACCATCCCATAAATAAATATAAAAAATATAGTTCAGAAAAGGGATAAAAAATATACCATTTGGAATATCTTTCAATGCAGTACCACGTCCCTGTAATTTCCAAGACAAATTAAGAATAAATAAATCCTTCAAACCAAAAAATATTTACAGAATAGAAATTAAATAGAAAACTAAAAACCTTTTCAATGTGGAATTCCTTCACAGTGTCCCTCTCAATAGAAGCCACAAGCCTTTCAACAGATTTCCGCTCACGTACAGGGCGATCAGTTAGAGGAGTCCTTTGCTCCAACTCTTCCTTCTCTTCAACTTTCTCCTTTGCCATCTTCCCCCTCCCACGTTTCCTGGGTACTTTTGCTTCCTTCCTCTTGTCCTCCTTCTCCTCTTCCTCCTTAGAATCATCAACCTTCTCTTTCTCCTCCACATCCTTCTCCTCCACTTCCTCTTCCTCCTTCTTCACATCCTCTTGAGCTTCCTCTTTCTCGTCCACCTCCTCCTTTCTTTCCACCTTCTTCTCCTCTTTCTTTTCCAAAAGCTTCTCCTCCACCTCTTCTTCCTCTTTGTTTTCCTCCTTTTCATTCATCTTTTCATTTCCATTTGAACCCGTTTCTTCTTCCATTTCTTCAGCTTTAGGTTCCTCATCTTCTTCTTTCATGTCAGCTTCTTTGCTTTCACCATCTTTCTTGATCTCCTGATCTTCATCCATTTTCTCCATACCCGCTTTCTTGTCTTTCTGTTCTTCTTCCATTTCCCTTACTCCATTAGTTTCCTCCACCTTCTTTTCAGCCGCAACTTCAACAGGTTTATCTGGCTGAGTGTTCCCATTGGCTGCTGCAGTTTTCATTTCCTCGTCACCCATGTTAACCCAGTTCACTTAAAGCTTGGACAACTAGAAAGCACTGAAGCTGAAATATAACCTTCTGTCAAACTCAAGTCCCAAAGAAAAATTGTGAAATAAACCAAACAATAACTGAAAATCAAAGCAGTATCAAAGAACCAGAAACAAATGGCCAATTAAATATTTCAAGAATCACACGCAAGTTAAATTTCTAGGGAATATCACTTCTAGCATGTTAATTTTCCAGGGCATCTCTACCACAAATCTAACATTAAATAATTATAAGCATCCCCGATTTGCATTTCATAATATCAACGTGAATCCATCCAAGAAAGAGCAACATGCATGCAAGTTAAATTTCTAGCAAATATAACGTCTACCATAAATGTAACTTATTGCCAAAGTATGATAAAGTGTCCCAACTTGCACTTTATAACATAAATCCACATTGATACTACAAACATGCTAGTTAAATTTCTAGCAAAATATCAGTTCCACCCCAAATCAAATGATAATTTACCCTTAAAGTGTAACGAAGTTTCCCAATCCTTACTTCATAACATTAATGTGCATGGATCTTACTTTCAAAAAAAAAAAAGTGCATGGATCTTACGAATAGATCTGTGTGAAAGCTAAGTTTCTACTGAACCACAGTTCTATCAAAAATCTATCAATAGGTTACCGTTAAAGCATAATAAAGTTTCTCAATTTGCACTTTATAACATTAATTTGCAAACACGTGCAACTTAAATTTCTAGTAAATGTTATTTCTCAACAAATCTAACAACAATTTACCACAAAAGCGAACGACAGTTTCTAGATCTGTAGTTTAAAACATCAATGCTGATTGATCCCATGAAGATGCTGTGAACGTGCAAGTTAGATTTCTAGCGAAAAACAGTTATACCAAAAATCTACCAATAATTTACCATTAAAGCATAATAAAGTTTCTGGATTCCACCCTATAATATTAATTTGCATGATACTAGGATGAGCTGCATACATGCAAGTTAAATTTCTGGTAAACATTAATCCTACCACAAATCTAACAATCTACCATTAAATATACTAGAGTTTCTCAATTTTTAGTTAATAACTTGAATGCTCATTGATTCCATGCAAGTTAAAATTTCTAGTAGATATCACATGCAAGTTATAAGATCAGTACACATGCAAGTTAAATTTATAGTAAATGTCACTTCCACCACAAGTTTAAGTGTAATTCACTGTTAAAACATATTAAAGTTACCAATTTGCACCTTATAACGTCAATGTGCATCGATCCTTGGAAGAGCTGTCCACATGCAAGTTAATTTTCTAGAAAGTTTCACTACTGCCACAAATCTAGCAACAATTGACCGTTAAAGCATAATTAAATTTCCTGATTCACACTTTATAACGTCAATGTGCATCGATCATAGGAAGCACTGTTCACTTAATTAATTAAACAGAGGAAAAAACTTAAATAAAAAGGAAACAAACAATTAGCAAAATCTAATAAAAGTAGTGACTAACAAACCTACCAGAGTACAGAATCCCCACTAAACTCAAAAGCGCATGCAACCTGCAACATAAAATCCACATCAAAATCATGAGCAACAACTGGACAAGATCTACAGTAGCCTAACGGTTCTCAACCACACGAAGAAAAAAAATTTGAATTCTGTAAAACAGACTTCATAGAAAACTAAGACAGACAAAGAAAAAAGAAAACCCTTCTTTTTACCGAGTAAAACAGAGATAAGGTCGAGAGAAATGTTCAAAATCTCATACTTCGCTTCAGCTCTCAATTCAAACATAAAACCGAAGCACAACTATGGCGAAAAAAAAAAACCCTAGAAACAGCACAACAAAGCCATGCTCCAGTTATCTCACACGCCAAAAAGCAACCAACCACAAATCCAAAATTCAAACTCCTTCATTTCCTCAACTCTCTCCTCGGACAAACAGAACCACGCAAACAAAATCCAACAGAACCAAACACGAACAACAGCCAAGTAACAGCTCGAGAACAGAAAAACGTACTCGATAAAGCGCACCGAAAGGTAAAACCCTAAAGCCCTAATGCAACTTCAACCAGTAAACCAGTAAACAACACCGAAACAACGAGCGTATAACGACAATTAAACAGAATTACAAACAAATTCATGTAAGAACAGCATTCAATCAGATAAACCTTAAAAGATTCGAAGGCTCGAGCGATTCAAACCTCGAAACGAAAGAGGGAGACCGAAAATTTTTTCTACTCTCCTCACACCTCAGTGTTCTGGGGGGGGGGAGGACAATAACGATTCTTGGTTTTTTAATTTTCGATTCGAGTTTAGTTTGGCTTGTTCTGTAACGTGGGTATTTATAGTGCGGACTTGAAGTTCGGATTTTAAATCCAGTTAAATGCCACGTAGGAAGGGGGAGAGTGAGATAAACATGAGCTGAGGTTTGAGATAAAAATAATGAACGGTCAGGATTTCATCCTGAGAATATCAGACAGATCGACGGCTGAGGATTGAGTTCCGTCAACAACGGTGACTCATACTTGTGGGGTCCATCGTGGATGTACGTGGACCCGGGGCCAAAACGAGAAAATTGTGGGCAAAAAGTTGTTAATTGCCCGCTGTTAGACCTTGATTTTTCAAAAAAAAAAAAAAATTCCCATAATAACAATAATAATAAATTTGCATAAAAATAATAATTTAAATTCCTTATAAGTATCATTCATGCATCTCTTTTTATAGATAATTAATTAAATTCATTAAAAAATATTTTTTTTATAAAAAGAAAATCCTTAATTTTGTATAAATAATAAATGTAGATAACATATAAATCTACTAAATCTTCTTAAAAGAAAATAAATATGCAAATCCAGTAAGTAATTCATTTTATATTAACAATCTTTATAAGGAGTAGTTGAATATTCTTCCTTTTTTCAAATTATAAATATTAAATTTTTTTAATAATAAAATTACAGCGTCGATTTCTCATGCAACATTAATATTACGATTTCAATGACGTATTATTTTATATAATTTTTCATGCAACGATAATATTGTATTTTATTTTAAACGATTCCAATAATATATTATTCTTTTATCAATTTAGTACACGTAAAATTCTATTTTCATGATCTCAAATAAAATATTTATAGAGTTTAATTATTATATTTATATTTAAAAATTTAAAATTTACATACAAGATATTAGTTTTTTCAAAATAATATTTTGTGTATCTCTTTATAAATTTTGAGTATTGTGCTGCCCACAATTTCTTAATAAAATTTATTTTTATTTAAAAAAAATAAAATAACATAGATATGATAGTTTATGAATTTATTTAATTAAAAAATAAAATAAATAAATAAAAAATGTCCAAATAATTGTATTAATAAGTAATATAAAATTATTTCGATATATTACTAAAAATAATATAATTAAATAGTGTAATTTAGGTTTCTTCAAATATAAATAAATTATTTTTTATTAATTTTCTTAAAAAAAATATTTAATATTTAGAATATAATAATTTCAAACATATTATTTTAATTAGTATACGTAGATAATATTGTATAATGATTATTTTAATAATATTTTTTATTTTTATTTTAGAATTTAATTAAAAACAATATATTCATACAATGAGAATAAGAAGAGAGAATCTTGTTAGCAAACGACGGTGCTGACACCTTCCGCGGAGGTAGGATCACTTTATAAGCGTTGCCACGTGTTATTATTATGTTTTTTTTTTAAGAAAACACGTGAAAGATGTTCGTTGTTAGTTTCTTTTTTTATTTTTTTAAATTATTCTATGATCATTGAATTATAAGTAAATTCAAATAATTATTTAAAAAATAATTATAATATTTTCTTCATTCTTATAAAACATATTCTTTTAATTGCGTTCTAATTAAGATTCTCGATTAATTACTTAATTAATACCGTTATTTTTTATTAAACTTATTTATATTTCATTAATATTACTATTCTTCGTTAAAAACATATACATCTTATTAATTATGCTACACATATATACACCATCATAATATAAAATATTACAAATCACGTGTAGTAACATAAAATTGAAATTGAAATTATAAATTTTCATAAGATAGTTAATATATTAACTGAGTAAAGAATTATCAATCAAATAGTTAATTTTATTATTATGTTGCACGTTATATCAATAAATAATTAATTTATTATGTGATAGGCCAAGTCAATATAATGTTGAAGAATATACTTAAATTGTAAATATTTGTATCTTGTATTTAATTATGATGTAAAATTTAATTTAATTAAATTAACTTATTTGTTTATAATAAATCAAAGAAGATAGGAATTTGAACCATTTAAATTAATTTAATTTTTTATTCAAACAATATAGAGTAATTCAATTAATTATTTACCATCAATAAATATGGAATAAAAATATTTTTTATAGTAATGTAGTTTTAATAATAAATTTCATTATGTTGGATGATACAACATATAACATGTCTATTTTGCTTCACATGTCATGTTATTAATGCTGTTAATTAAATAATTACACTTACTTGAATCGGACAAAATATTTATATCTTTTTGTTCTTTATTTTTCAATAAATATTCTTGTTAAGTTCTATTAACGTCATTTGATTAAATATTTGTGTAAAAAAAATGTATTTATTTATGTTTTTTGTTGTTATTAATGTTATTGTACTTTCAATAAATATTCTTATCAAGTTATATTAACATCATTTAATTGAATATTTGTATAAAAAAATATGTTTATTTATATTTTTTTTGTTCTTATTCTTATTGTACTTTCAATAAATATTTTTATTAAGTTATGTTGATATCGTTGAGATATTTACCATATATTATTAGATTTAACACGTAATATTTATTTAATTAGTTAATTTTCTTCATAAGATATCATGTTATATTTGAAATATAAAAATAACGTATTCGCTAGTTCTTCTTAATAAAAATCAATAAATTGAAAATAAAAACAACAAAAAAATGTAGTTCCCAATTCCTCTTTCCCTTCATCATCATCTTTCTTGATGACAAACGCATCATCCCTCTCCTTGGCAGCCATAACCATCAATATATGCCCCTCAGACAAGGCTATACGACAAACATATTATCTTTTCTCGAGAAATGCCCTCGTTAGCATATGCTTCTTCCTCCTTCTAGTGGCCAAAAATAGAAGCCTAATCCTAAAAACCTTCTTAGATATGTTCTAATATATCAATGGCTTAAATATGGGTAATCAATTTAAAAAAAATTTAGGAATATTTTTTCTAATGACAAAAAAGGCTATTGAGATATTTAAAGAATTTTCATTCGATCATAACTATTAGTCGTACCCCTTTCTTCAATGATTTCCCCAATGAAGAAAAGCTCATGTATGCATGTGATCCAAACTCCATTGTCTATGAAGAATACGATAACCAAATGTTGTTCGACTCCTAAAAAGATATTGTTTTAGAGCAAAAAAATCACTTTGATTATCACACCTTTCACATTTCTTCTCACAAATCATCTCAATGGCCTCATTTTCCTTTAGATTAAAAGTTTATGATTCATTGTCGGTGGACTTATAGATATTTTGAAGGTTGACAAAGAGGGTGGTGACGAGTATGACGAAGTGGAAAGGGAGAGTGTAGAAAGTAAGTTTTAAATTTTAATATTTTTTTTTTAAAAATATTAAAAATAATCAAATATTTCTACATTTTTACATATTATCACGTAACATTTAACATGAAAATATGTTTAATCAAATAATATTATGTGTTGAATTCTGAAAATATATGATAAATGTATTAATATTATTAATAAAAACTAATGAATATGAGTTAACGTAAATAATTAAATATAAAAATTAAAAACAAAAAGGTCCTATACCAATCAAATTCAATAAAAATAAGTACCAAAATATTATTAGGCATATACATCACACACACACACACACATATATATATATATATATATATATATATGCGAAATACTCAATAACATAACTCTTTTCTCAAATGAGAATCTTCTATTAAGTTTTAAGGTGCAAATTTAGAAACATATTCTTCAACTATAAATAGATAAAGATGTGATAGTTTTAATTTTTAAAAGAGCAAGATTATAAGAATTGGTGTATGCTATTTAAAGAGGTGAGTACACATTAACTTTTGGTAAAAAGTGAAAGAACAATTCATTTTGTGTTCATGGTGATAGGTTTTAATTTTCAAACACCATATTAGGAAATTTTCTACTAGTTTGATATGAAACCCAATTTCAAATCTTTGTTATAACCTAAATTTTTATTACTTTCCAACGATTTATTTATTTTTTTCTTCGACTTCAATTTTTCATTATCTAGCAATAGATTCACACGTATATATGTTAGAGTATATAAAAAATAATTTCACGCTTATTTAGTAATAGCATTTAATTTTTTTTTCTCATCTTATATCGTATGTTACTTAAGTGGATAAAATCTTAAATTTAGAATTGAATGACCTAAAAAAAAAATACTTACGTTAATACACGAGTTATGATAATAAATGATAATATGTCAGCAAGCTTTGCAATAGATTCTATTTAATAAGTACTTTTAGGTTTTATTGAGAATTTAAAGAAAAACTATTTTTTAACATGGAAAGATAATTTGATTAAGAATATTCATAATTAACACTCGACTTAATGAATTAAAAAACAAATGTCTGACTATAAATAATTAATTAGAACTTATTATGAAAAACCGTATATGAATATTTTTAGAGAAATAGATAGCTTGTAGTATTTTTAAGATAATGTATTTGAAATCATTCTTAGTAATTTCTTATATCGAACTAACATTTGACTTTCCATACACATGATGATTGCATGACACTAAAATGAAATTCAAATAAAATATTTTATTAATTGATGATTAAACATATTTTATATCCCTTATAAAACTAATGATCCTAAATATATAAATTTAATTGTCCAAGTTTAGTAGATTTGGTGAGTTACCCATGAAATTTTAAATTTTCGTTTAGCAAAATTAATTTTTAAAAGTTATTGGTTATTAAGTGGGTATTATATATAAATATATATATATATATAATTGATATATTAACAAATATATTTTTTTTAATGAATAATCAAATATTTATTTGACTTTTTAATTTCAACATTTCTTAATCCTTTTGATTCTTTCCTATTCGAACCTTCTTTTTTCCTATTCTCCTCTTTCTTTCTTGTTTTCTGTATCTTCTTCGCCGGACTAGGGTTTAGTCCCTGCAAATAGGGAAGTTGTTCCCCGTCATATGCAGAATACAGAACAGAGAGAGTGTTTCCCGACAATAAATTCTCAAGGCTTCGGTCTGTTCTTGGGTTTGGTTCGAGGAAATTTGTTCATACACCGAGGAAGCAATGGCGGCAAGCTGTTATAGTTTGTTGGGGGGGAGGGGGGGGGGGGGGGTGGGCAATTCAAGCTTCGACGGCTTAACGTCTATGATCGATAATTTTATCGAGACATACAGAAACTGGACTCCTTCGATCCATATATCAGATTACCTTCTCGGCACTGACCGCTGGCCGGTAACTTTTAAGATTCTGGCCATGGCGGCCAAGAAGAAGGAAGAGATCAAGAAGGGCTTTTTATTAAGTTCAGTAAGCGAAAATATTATGATGCTAAAATTGGGAATTCTTGGAAACATGGGTATCTCTTTTATGGTCAGAGAGAACAGGCAGATAGATATAGCTCGCTTGATCTTTACAGGCAGAGAGAACAGGAAGGTGGTGGTGATGATGATGATGATGAGAAGGAAAAGGAGAAAGAAGAAGATGATGATATAAGAATAGTAAAGTGACTCTATCTGGATTACTGAACTTCATTGATGGACTCTGGTTATGAAGATGAAGAAAGCTGTTTGTAGAAGTTGATTGAGGGTCCTAAGGTTGCAAAGTAGAGATGCAAGCAAGGGAAATGGGCAAGAAAAGGTAGAAGATGAAGAAGTAGATATTCCTAACATTTAGAGAACAGGAAGGTGGTGGTGGTGGTGATGATGATGATGATGATGAGAAGGAAAAGGAGAAAGAAGAAGATGATGATATAATAATAGTAAAGTGACTCTATCTGGATTACTGAACTTCATTGATGGACTCTGGTTATGAAGATGAAGAAAGCTGTTTGTAGAAGTTGATTGAGCGTCCTAAGGTTGCAAAGTAGAGATGCAAGCAAGGAAAATGGGCAAGAAAAGGTAGAAGATGAAGAAGTAGATATTCCTAACATGTAGAGAACAGGAAGGTGGTGGTGGTGATGATGATGATGATGATGATGATGAGAAGGAAAAGGAGAAAGAAGAAGATGATGATATAATAATAGTAAAGTGACTCTATCTGGATTACTGAACTTCATTAATGGACTCTGGTTATGAAGATGAAGAAAGCTGTTTGTAGAAGTTGATTGGGGGGTCCTAAGGTTGCAAAGGAGAGATGCAAGCAAGAGAAATGGGCAAGAAAAGGTAGAAGATGAAGAAGTAGATATTCCTAACATTTTTATATTTAGATGAAATATACGCATCATTCACAATTTAAGTCCTATATAAACACATAAACCAATCATAACACACAAACTCCTGTCTAAACCTACAAAAACTCATGACTCGATGGGGAGCTAATTACCTTTATTTATGTAACATACACCTTCTACCAACTAATGAAAAAGGCAAAAGAAAGTAGATTCCATTTTCAAATATTGGCATGCTTTGATTATGGTCCCATATTATATACAAACTGCATATGAAAGTCAAAAATAAAAGTGAATCAATCACATTTACAAAATTTTCGCTAGCTTTATATTTTTTCATAGTATACATATCTAAGTAATATTAAGCATAATAATTGATAAAGATAAGCTAATTCATTTGACCCACCAAAAAAAAAAAAAAATCTTTATAACATTTAACCAAAATGGTAACTATAAGAAAGATCCTAAAACCTAAACCCTGGCTCCTTGTATCAGAAAATTTGAGATTAAAGTTTAGGGTAAATACATCTTGAATGGTCCTCTTGAGGCAGTGTTGAAGTAACCATTCATGCTTCAATCTCAAGGCTTTTTGAAGGAGACTTGATGGATCCCATTGAAATGTCAATCTCAATCAAGTTTTCATCTTCATTGATCTCTGCTAACAGCTCCCTTATCTCCTCTTGCCTGAAAATTGAATCTGGCAAGAAACTTTGCAGTTTTTGCTTTGGTTGATCTTCATAATTCAAATCAGTTGAATCACCTCCTCGAAGAGCAATTTCAATGAGGCTATCTTCATCTTCTTCCTCAGAGACTGAATCATAAGAAACTGTTGAACATACATTTTGATGGCCCATATTGTTGGGATAAATCCATTGACCATGATCAAGCTCGAAGTTGATCTCGGAACTTGTTATCGATTCTTCAATGCTGCTGCTTTCACTGTCTGATATTGGTGATTCAACTATGAACTCATGCATTTCAGCAGCTTGATCAGTTTCTTGGACAGTAGCATTAGGATCACATGCTTCTGCTGCCAGCATTTTTGGTTTCTGCTTAAGCTCTGTCTCAACCAGGCTATTCTTCTCATATTTTTGGCTTTCTTTTTGGATTTGGGAAACTGGGTTCTCAACCAAAACAACCCTTTTCTTCCTTTTTGAGAATGAGAGAATCAAAATTGTTGACAGACCCAAAATTGGGATTGTCACTAGGAAGGAAAAGAGCTTAGGAGAAGTGCTTAAGAAACAAGTCAACATCAGAGAAAATATCAAGACTGCAACATAAAACAAAGAAGCCTTGAAGAAAGACAGTGATGAACAGATTTGACTATTCTCCATTTTCACCATAAAAAACCAGCATCAAACATTGAAGAAACTGAAAATTATAAACAAACAAGAAAAGCTTGTAGAAAACTCAACTGCAAAAATGAGATTGACCTAGTTGTGGATCTGTGAAAAGGACAACAGAGGAGAATCATATATGGCAAAAAGCAGGTATTCTACATTTCTCTATGGCATTTTTTCATGCAGGTGGTAGGACAGCATGAGGAAGAGTAAGGTTCAAGATTTGCTGGGTCTATAAAAAGCGATAAAGGGCATTTTGGGTATGGAAAAAGAAATCTAGAACCAGAAAAAAGCTTCCAACTTTCAGTCTCTAAACTCAAGAAATCAAGAAAAGCAACCTCAAAATGCAGAGATCAGGCGGATAGAGTGAAGTAAAAACATGAAGAAGAAGAATACCTGGTGTGAGACTCCAAAAAGCTTAAACCTTGAAGCAGCTATAAGATTTTTTCCAAGTTGTGTTTATACTAAAAAGCCAGAAATCCAATACAAAAACACTCTTGTTCTTATCCCTGCAACTTATGATTCTCTTGAAAATTGCAAAAGACTGTAAATGTTTTTTTTAAGCTTTGGAACTTGCCAAATCCATGTGAAACACATCTTTGCTGAACACATGAACCTTGTATGTATATATAAATATATCTAATCCTTGGACAAAACAAAACAAGACCCTTGTAACATCGATTTAATACATTTGAAAGATCTTTTCCATCTACAATCTATCCCTACAGAAACGCTCGCTCTCTCTCTCTCTCTCTATTTTTCTCAGGAGCCAAACGAAATCTAACAAGCTGACAAAGACCAAGAGATGCAACAACTCTAATGGGTCAATATCAACCCCTGAAAAGATCATTAATTTTATCTTGTGGACAGAAAATCTGACCAACAAAATAAAAAAAAACCTGTGCTAGTGAATACAACAATAATTTAAGAGAAAAAAAAAAAAAGAAAAGGAGATTTACTGCAAAAAAATTTTGTCAGATACATTATAGCCAAAAATCACACACACACACACACACACACACTGCTCACCAATTATGACACTTTTTTTCTACCCATTTTCCTTTGTCTCCTCTTTTCTGTAAAGGCCATCAATATGTAATCATATACATGTATGACTCTATATTTTTCTTCCTCTGTTTACATGATATTTCAGGGCTTTGTTCATGGAAGCCCATGACAGTGATGAAATTTTTTTGTTTGGCTGGTAATGTCTGGTATCCAACCAGCCATTAATGGCTATTACTAGTCTGCTTTCACAAGCAAACAGAACAGGAAGTAAAAAGAAGTCCAGATGCAAAGGTATAAATTAGGCAGTGTATAGATATAATAAGACTTGATTGCATGTATGTGTCAATCAAGAAAAAAAAAAAAAAGGACAAATATAGCAGCTGCATTTTGTAAATATTAAGACAAGAAAATCATAAGGTCAAATTTTTTAACTTTTTCATTAAATACTCAGAATTTCTATCAATTATCATGGCTGGATGCCTTCTACCCCTTTGTAATATTTTGCTTATATGTATATATACAATTATATACCAAGTAAAATCTTCTACTATTTCCACAATTCGTAAATACATTATTTTATGAATGTGGGTCTAATGCATATATTGGCATGCAAAAGCAAATATTAAACAATATCTAATATTGTATGCATCAACTTTTATTTCTATACAATCAAACATTGAGGCCACATTACTTATACGTATATGTATAGTTTATGTCAATCTAGATTCTTCTCAAATTTTGTTTACATGTTCAAATTAGTCTTTATTTTAATTTTTGATTAAATTAATTTTTATATTTTTTAAAAAATTTAATTTATCCCGTAAATATGAGTTAATACCATTAATTTATATCTCATGTGATGTATTAATTTTCACTAAAAAATTAAATTACAAAATTTTAAATAAAAACAAAAGTTTTGCTAAAAAATTAATATATATAAACTAATTTAAAAAATTAAATATTACACGAATTAAATTCCTAAACTTTTTTTAATGAATATATTTTGAAATATAAATTAAAGACACGTGGCGGGCCCATTCTAGAGACCAGACCTACAGGCGTTCAGGTTGATTTTCCACCGTCAGATCACGAGAATCACGAAACCACTAATCCGGTCGCACCTGATGTTGACCTCCACTCGATGCCAAAATCAACCCATCATGAACCGAATCTCCACGTCCCGCACGACGCCACGCGCTATATCCACGCGCTGCCACCTCCAAATCACCACCGTACATCAGGCATACCAGAAAAATCACGTGACCAATTGACCAAACTACCCTTAACATCTAAAAACACCAAGGAGAAAGAAGGACTAGGCAGGAGCATCCTCGTTTCTTCTAGGGTTAGGGTTTTAAAATTCCAGAAAGAAATATATATTTACTTATAAACAGCAGGATTCCGTATAAAGATATATTCGTTTTTTTTTTTTGAGAGTGTATATAAAGCAACTCTGCGTTGATTATCAGACGGGAGGTACCTAAATTTTTCTGGGGGTTTGTATCTAAGTTGTTGATTTTGGGCTTTTACCGCCCTGTGGCCGTTCAAAATCCATGATCATCAGCGTATCATGGACCCATCTCCAGTGCGCACCACTCCTCAAGTCGATGAAGAAGATGAGTGGGGTAATTGTACTTTCCTTGTTAAGTTTTTGCCTCGGTTTCTTTTCCTGTATGTTTTCCGAGAAAACACAGGAAAAAAGGGGATGAGAGTAAATTTTGGATTTTTTAATGTTGTCTCTTGTCCTGGTTGTTGGATATGAGGTTGTTTGATTAATTATTTATTGTATTCTGATTTTAAGATGATTGCCTGAACATTGCTCCGATTGAAGTTGGATTTTTTCAATTCATTTTTTCTTCTGTGAATTCCTCGTTTCTGTTAACTGTATTAATGGCTTTGCTCTTAATTTTTAGGCAATTCATTGGGTATTGCAGTCTTCATTGCTATTATTGATTCTGCTTATGGAATTGTTTACTTCTATTTCTATTTGCACTACGTTTTTGCTCGTTTTATTTTATTTTTAGGGAAATGCTCTCTGGTTTTTATTAGTTCATGATCAACCAAAGTTGTTACTTACTAAACTTCTGCGTTTTCAACCTTGGCAAGTTCAAATATAGCTAAGTCATGAGAAAAATTATTGGTTCACTGACATAACTGAGTTGGAAGACCCAGATTGATTTATTCTAAGTTTTGTTCGTATAATTTTTTGACAAAGTTTTGAAATGAAAGAATTATATTCATAATATCTTCCAGTTTATTTGTGCTCCTAGGTTACAAATAAGTTGACATAGCTGCCATTTTTATTTTGGAGTTCCTCTCTGCATTTACTGGAGTGATTATGTTGCCTCTTTCATGCAATGGCGCTATACATTGAAAAACATATTAATATGATTTAGTTAAGCATGCTGTGCAATGAATATTTTGTGGTTGAGAATGAACTATCTTAGATGTTTTGTTCTTGCGGAAAGTATAGGTACTACCGGCTTATGTATTGGCATATAGATCGTTGTACGTTCCTTGAAGATTTCTATTATATTGATTTTTGTCAATTTGTCAAAGGCATTTACCAAATCACGTGGCTACAGATGGTTTGCTCCGGTACCTAAAATTGCCTATCATTTTGAGCTATGTCAATTGTTGAAGGCATGTGGTTGTATCTTTGTTTTTCCTGTCTCTTTACCTTATGTTCTGCCTTATAGAGTTGAATTGATCGAGTTACATCAGTTCCATATATTGTGCTTGAGGAACTTGATATGCATGGGTGTTATAAAGGCACTAATTTCTTGCCCTCGATGTTTCTTGCTAGACACTGATGGTTTTGTGATTCCAAGCTTGGGAATAGAAGATCCTGATAAAGGTGAAGTTGATTCTCCAGAACTAGAGTCGTCAAAACCTCCTCCTTCAAAGGTTGGCTGCAAGCAGTATTTTTGCTTCTCCAAACAAAATAGATCCATATTTCTAGAAGCTCTGATTGCGTCTATATTAAGCAATTATCCCATCCTGCATATTTCAATGCTTTCTTTTCCCTGTGCTTTTGTAGGATAAGGTTCAGGAGAACATCTACCTCGGACCACACGGAGCTCCTCCTTCACAATCAAAGCCGCAAGAGCTGAATCCATCTAGCCGGAAACAGCGGTTCAAGCAGAAACTAAAGGAAGCAGACAAAAGAATCAGCGGAACAGGGAGGGAGAATAAGGTGGAAAATTTAAAGGAACTTGTGGGTGGCGGAAAAGGCAGTGTCAACATGTCAAAAGGCTCCTCCCGCGATTGGCTTGATCCACATTGCCATGAGTCTCAGTTCGAGAAATGGTACCCCCAGTAAATGGAGCTTTGGATAGCTTTCAGTATCTCATCTTTGGTTGATCCTTGTTACTACAAAGATTTGGTCTCTTCTAAAGAGAAAACATGTTATCAAGGAAGTCTATGTATGATCTCAATAAGACTTGGGTTGAACATTTTTGTATCCTTACTATCTGTTATCTTTGCCAGATGTCTGAATCAAAATTTACATTTTTACAAAAGATTTCCTTTTCAAAAACCAAAGAAAACAACTTGATCTTAAGATTCTTAAGAAAAAATCTTTGACCTGATCTGAACCATCAGAAATATCTAAAGCAAACTTGTTTATAAAACTCATGGAAAAAGAAATGTATTATTGCCCTCAAAAATTTATCTGAAAGTATTTTATTACCAAAAACTGTTTGCTTGCAACACCCAAGATACTTTCTTTCCTATTTGGTAATTGATATTCTTGCTTGCATGAAAATTTGATCTTCTGTCTATGGGAAACTGGCATAAACTCGATATTAATGCATATCAAACATCTTACAAAAAGTTAAAATGGTCCAGTTCTCATTAGAAATACAAAAAACAATAATGATTTTTAACTGCAGTTCGTCACTGGACTTTCCAATGAATAATTCAATCAGCCTATATACAAAAGGGACTTGTAATAATGTGCCTATTCCTACAAAATAATCTGTGCTAATATGCTCTACTTCTACAGCTTCAAGACTGTCAAAGATACAGGTTGCATCCTTTAGAGTGCACCTTTGTGATCCAACCTTGAATAAATTCATACAGCTGCTATTGCCAGGATTGAAATTTTCGATAGTGAACACTTGAAGTCAACTTGTTTTTCATTTTTCCCTTCAAAAAATTGTTTGTTTCCATTTTATTCTCAGAAATTCTAGTTCTGTTGCCATGGGCGTCAAGCCATGCTGAGCCAAATACTGAGCGTCATAAAACTTGCTCAGATGCCTCATTCCACTATCACACAGAATAGTGACAATTGTATGACCAGGGCCTAGAGATTCTGCCACTCTTACAGCCCCAACGCAGTTCATTGCAGATGAACTTCCAATAAAGAGACCATCATTCTTCAGGAGAAACCTGGAAAATTCAAGTGAATTTCTAGGATCAGAAACAACTTAATGAAACTTCAGAGAAACTATAAAACCATGAAATTTCAAAGACTTGACTACAGAAAAGTAAAGGGCTAACGGAGGGTTGGCGTGAAACCACCAGTTCTAGTGATCCTATGAATACCCTGGTAGTTCTGGCATGGTATTTTTTCTTTAAACACAATTGTAGAGATTTGTAATCACCTTCTCAGCAATAGCTAAAAGGAATAGTGATAGAGTAAACTAACCTCGACATTTCAACTGCCTCTCTATCTGTGCCCCGAAATGCACCATCAAGATTTGCCATCATGAAATTCTGAGTTAATCTGTTGACTCCAATCCCTTCAGTTATCGTGTCAAAAGGATTTTTCAGCCTTCGTCCTTCTGCCTCCTCTCTGGTGTACATCACCCCCCTAGTTACCTTATTAAACAACCCAGAACCAGGAGGATCTATTAGGAAGCACTTGATCTTCGGATTCTTTTCCTGTTGAACGTGCAATAATACATTAATGAAATTTTCACATTGCAATATGAATTCATATTTTCTAGAAGGGGGCAAGGATTGGACCTGGAGAAACCTGGAGACACCAGCTACAGTGCCACCTGTGCCTGCAGCTGCAACAAATGCATCAAGATCCCCACCGGTCTGCGCCCAGATTTCAGGCCCAGTCCCCTCATAATGAGCACGGAAATTTGCCAGGTTCTCGAACTGATCAGCAAAGAAACCTCCAGTACAAGATTTTGGGAAAACTGATTCTTGCTTCTCCCCATCAGATATGTAACCATTAATATGCTTAAACTTTTGGTCCACATCTCTATTTTTTGAAGCTAATACTTTTGCTTCCTGCGCACGTCTCCTAGCAACATTTACATAATGGTCTCTGTGAGTAATTGACACTGGCCTTACCCTTTCCACAGTTGCTCCAAGGACTTCAAGAATTTGTGACTAAGAAAATTTAATACCACGGCGAAGTTAATTACTCAACTCAAGAACAAACATATTCATCAAAGATCGAGCATGCTTATACAGTATCCTTAACGTTACTATAAATACCTTCTCAGCAGCAACATCATCAGGGATAACCACATGACACTTGCATCCATAGGCAGGAGCCACGGTGGCAAGGCTAATAGCGGTGCTGCCAGCACTCCCCTCAGTTACTACTCCCCCTGGAGTTAGCTCACCAGACTCCAGAGCCTGCCAAGGAACAAAATGTAAAATATAAAAAAAAGAAAATATTTGCAAACCCAACCTCACATGTCTGTAAAAAATTCTCAAGGAACTTACTTTGGTCAGTAGCAAAACCAGAAGCCATAACCTTTCTCCTTTTCAAGGTCAGCTTAGAATGAATTTTAATTTCTATTTTCAAGTTACCAGATATCTAAGCATGGATACTTTTAATTTCTTTTACCAATAAAAAAAAGTTAAAGGATCTCACCTCCTGAATAATTTTCAGAGCAACCCTGTCTTTCACACTGCCTCCTGGATTGAAAAATTCACATTTGCCAAGAATCTGGACAGCTCAAAAGATGGAACAAATACATAAATATAGTAAACAGACATACTGAGGGAGTAAATACAGTTGTTGCAAAAAATTAGAAATGGGAATTCAGATCAACCAGACAGAGATAAATTGAAGAATCTATCACTTCACTTGGGAAGTAGGGAAAATTCATATGATCATACAAATCCTAAACTGGCAACAAAAGATGCAGAAGACCTGAATTGGGAAAGAAGAAATACATAGAAATCATCACTTAAAGATATGACTGTGCTAGTACTATACATATAGTTATATTCACAAGAAATTCCACTACAACTATATTAAAAAAAATCATCAAACACAGAAATTAGAGAATACCCAGATCTAAAAAGCAATAGTAAAACCAAACACACTTGAATACAGAGCGAGTTAATTCGACTCATAATTTTTTTTTAAAAAAAAATAAAACAGAGCCAGTAACCCCAAAAAAAAAAACGAAATTCAGACGAGACCCAAATACCAAAACCAGACGAAAAATCACTTCGAGACAACAGAAATGGAGAGAATAAACCTCACATCCAGTTGCTTCGGAGAGGCTGTTAATGCGAATCAATGGGGTGTTGCCAATCGCATCAACGAGTCCATTCCTCTGCCCTTTCTTCTCCTCCTTCTTCTTGCAGCGATTCTGAGCACAGATAAAGTAAGAAAGCACTGCCATGGAAATAGAGATTGTCCCCGCCGCAATAACAGCGCCCGTGGTGGTGGCTCTCACAGGCGCCATTTTGCGGTTCGATCTCCAGACCTCGCGCGGTGTTCAATTTGGGGTATACTAAAATTGGTCCGAGTCTCGTAGACGGTTAAGACGGTCTTGCATAATTGTTATAGCCTATAACTGAAGATGGATCGGGTTATCAATTTTGGTAGGCCCATTTTAGTTTCCTCTTTGCGGGTTTGGATCTAAGGGTCACCCCGTTTCACTTGACCCGAAACTACGGTCCGATTTTAGATCTTGATTTTTATTTTTTTGGTTTGAACCTTCCATCGTATTCTATATAATATTACATACATATATATATATATATGAGACAAACACGTACGTATGTATACATTCAATAACATAATATAATATAATATAATGTTTTTTAGTACTTAGATGATAACATTAAATAAGAAAAAATCTGTCGATATTTCAAAATTTAATGTCACACGTACTTTTAAATTCTCGCCTTTCTACATGCTCATATGAATTCAATTTCATATTAGAGACCAAAAAATTCAAACTTTATTTTTAATACTAAATAATTAATATTAAATAATATTGACTGAATCAAAAATACAAATAAATTATATATAATTATGTCATATTTTACAAGTGTTTTGTTATCCAACCATTAACATAATTTTTTAAAAATTAGATAAAATTTTATTTTATAAACTTTTTTACAATTTGTTCCATAAATAGCTATTTACTATTTTGTTATATGATAAATTAAATTGTATTTTTTAAAATTTAGTATATTTTAAAAAATTATCATATTATTACAAAATACACAAATAGATATTTATGATAAATCATTTGACGCCTAAATTTAAGAGTACAAACTTTTATTATCAATGTTTAATCCGATTACTAATATATCATGTTTCATATTTTAATTCTAAATATTCGATTTTTAATGATAATACTGTAACAACCGAGTTCAAAATTTGACTTGAGATAATTTAATATTAATAAAAAAATATATTAAAAATAATTTTATTATTATTTTTATGGAATTTTTGAATAATATAGATTTGGAGATGAGTTTAAAATTAATTTTGAAAAAAATAGGGTGAAACTGTAAATAAGTGGGGTGTGTTTGAAAGAGAAATTTAAAATAGGAGGTCAAATCACAAAAAAAATAAAATACGGCCACATGGGACAACCACGTCAGCATCAACGACTAGTCAGAACGTGTCGCGTGACAGACACGCTGACACCGGTTTAACGTGGGAAGTCATACAAGTGATCTGCATGCCAGCAGATCCAACGACATAAATCGCATCTCGCACGCACGGACGACCCATATGCGTTTTCTCTTTAGGCGAGATCGAATGACCTAATTTGATAAAATCGTGCGACTCAGATTAATTTTTCAAATAAGAGAGATAAAACTGCTGCAGATGAGTCATGTTGCCTTAAACAGACGACCCAAATCTAATCAATAGGAGTATTTAAACTCTTTTTGGCAGTGAACCAAAATCCTAACCAACAGAAAGGTGATCAGATAAGAAGAAGAGGGCGGCTGAGAAGTGAACTAGACGCCGAAGAAGGAGATCGGTCACTGTTGTCGTCGCATTAGAGCCACCGCCGATGCTAAGAATGTAAGATTTTCCTCCCCTCCACTTGAAATTTAATCTTGAACCTCCCTATGCCCATATCGGAGGCAAAAGGTCGACGGGTGAGCTGAAAAACATGAGCAGAGTTTGGCCAAGCTACCGTAGCCGAAACCTGAAACATCCTCTGATGAACCCTTTCCCGTTTTTCATTTTTCTTGATTTTTTGACCATCGTGATTGCAAAGGAGGAACCACAAAGTTGCCGTACTCGGAGACCCTTTCGCTGGTAGGATCTTTGTTTTTCCCTTTTTCGGCTAATAGAGGCATCTTAACTTTGTTTTTTTGCAGATTTTCATGCAAAATCGGCAAATATCAGCCAAAATATGTCAAAAACGGTCAGGGCGAGAGGAACTACCGTCGTGCAACAACCCTAAATTGGCCGAAAAAGTTCAAAAACACTTATTTTGGCCTTTTTAATGGTATTTTTTGGATATAAATGCGTATTTTTTATTTATGAAAAAAAAAATCAGGAAATCCGAGAACCATTAGGTGAGTAAAAAGTACGGTAGTTCAGATACCAATCCAGGGTAAGAATCTCTCATCCTTTTTTTCGTTATGGTAAAATAAAGTTTAATAATGAATAATTTTGTGTTTTATAAAAATTAAAAAATTCTAAAATTAATTTTTGGTCACCAATGGAGCCGATAACTGGTTAGTATAAAACTACCTATTTTGTCGATATTGTTTATCTATTGGTAGATTATATTTATTGGTTTGCCACGTACACTTTTATTTATAGATTTATTACCCTCTCGTTATTGATTGCCTAATTGTTTCTCTTCTTTGCCGATTGATTGAAATAAATGTCTTAATCATGTTTTATTGATTTACATATTGTCTATTTGCATGATTTACTATTGATTGGTATTAGTATGTGATTGGTGATTGGTTGATGATGTGAATCTATGTATGAGAGATTTTTCGAGTACCATAAAGAATGGTGTATGGACTCGGTGTATAGAAAAAATCTTACCGTATACATTATCTCAGTCGAACGGGGCTAAGAAGTCCAATACCAGAAGGGATTGGGAGGTGTAATTCACGTTTATACCGGACGAGATATTGAAGCGGTAGTATGTTTGGCTTCCATTATCGGACGGAGTATAGGGACGACTGGTTAATTGATAACTTATATATTGGGTACACGCATAGGGGGGATCTCTATGAATCTCTAGGGGTACTGGTAAGCATGTAAAAAGATAAGTTGTTGTTATTGCTCATTTGAATATGAAATCAGAATATTGTTCGAGTTATTATTTTCATTGAATGATTTTGAAAACTCATAAGGGTAAATATGAAATAACAATTTTTTTAAAGTTAAATAAATTTATTTAAAATGAGAAATAATTGATCAATTAGTTGTTTGACAAATTCTACCAACATTTTATTTTTCGTATATACGTTAAAAGTGATATTTTTACTGAGTTAGTGTAGTTCATCCATCTTATTTAATAATTTCATATCAAAAAGATCAAAATTCAGATACTGAATAGTAAGAAGGTTATGAATAAAATCTAACTTTCGAATCTCATCAGAGTCGCCCAGCGAATGTTAACCTTATAGAAATTTTAGTTACACTTTATTTTATTTATTTATTCAGTTATTTGAACATTCTTAAAAGTGATATTTCTGTAACCTTATTAGCTATCATGATTTACTGTGTAAGAAATACAAATCTTAAACTTTAAAATTGTTTCTGCTATGGTTACCGAATTTAATATTTTCATATTCGATAAATTCTGGACTTTTACGAATATTATAAAAGTAAAATTTTAAACGTATTAAATTAATATTATAAAAAATAAATGTAAAAATTATTTATGAACTAATATGCTATTAGTATGCAAAAAGTTAATTCGATAATATTTTTTATTGCGAAAGTAAAAAAATACCCTTTTGATAAAAGTATAAAAGTATTCTAAAATTTTATTTTAAAATATTATTTTTAAAAATAACCAAAGTTACCAAATGCTATGTGCTATATGTAATTAGAACTAATGCTTGATGGGATAAAACTTTAGGTTGTTCAATTGCCACACCATGTTAGGTCATACTTATCTTTCCCTTCCAACTTATAGAGAAAAATGTTTAGAAAGTTAAATAAATTAAATACATATATATATATATATATTAATGAAAATTAAAGCATATTGAAATTTTAAATAATTATAATTATTGAAGTTAAGAAAATTAATTATTTCGTATTAAAAAATATAATATATTTGTTCAGATGTAATTTAATTTGACAAGTGCAACATTAGTAACTAATTAATAAGTTGTCGTCAATTCTATCGAATTACATATTGCATAATGACCATTATTAATTATAATACACTAATAAAACGACGATGAATTTATAATTTTTTTTTAAGTGAAACAAAAATCCTACTTAACACACACCAAATTATTACACACACTTAAAAAGTAGCCGACAGATTTAAGTGAAAAGGACAAAATAACAGGGAAGATCTTGAATTTATTTATGTCTAACTCTCCAATTCACTATTTGTTCATATGTTCTTTAAAAATAAAAAATAAAAAAAAATTACCATGTATTAATAATTATAAAATCACTATGAAAAATATTTCAAACTAAAATTTATTATTAATATAAATAGACAAACAGGTAAAATTACTTTTAATTAAAATATTTAAAAATAATTAAAATGTAGTATAAAAATTTTACAGTTCTTCGTACGACCCATTCCATAAAAAGACGCATATTTTTTTCTCTTCAAAGAGAATCTCTGCAAAAACCCACAAACACCCAAACAAGAAAACTGAAACCCAACCTCCTCCTCCCCCCAACTTTCTCTTTCTGGTTTTTTTCTACTTTCCCAAACAGACCCCAGAAACCCGCCATGGAGATCCAACAAAAGCTTCTCAAGTTCAAGTACCACATACTCTTCTCCTTCACTCTATGTGCTTTCATCTTCTCTCTGCTCGTCTGGGCTCCCAGTTTCCTCACTATTTTAGCTTACTTCTGGCCTCTCTTCCTCTCCACCGCTATGTTCCTCGCCGCCGTCGTTTTCTTCGGCAAGACCTCGGCCTCCCCGGCGACCGACGATCCCGGTGACAAAGCCGCCGAGGGCCTCCTCGATTACGTCGCGGGACAACCGGATCATAACCACCATCATGATCCCGTAGTTGACAGCTACAAGACCGAGTAGAAACTGTAAACCCTCCACAGTGTAATCTGATCTCTAACCCTTTCTCTTTTTTCTTTTTGTTTGGTAGCTGAGAAAATGTGAACTATAAAAATTTGAAGGACAATAATAATGTAATTTCATTTTCTTTTTGCTGTTTAGTCCTCTTCTTTATTTCTTTTTATATTTCCCCCCCCCCCATCCCCCGTTACATATTAGTTTTTGTTTTAATTTTATAATTTGATTGATATTATATTTAATTTAACTATATTTTAGAATTATTTGATTAATAATATAAATAAAATTAATTAAATTATGCATTAAATATTTAAATTATAATTAAAACATATAATAATTAATTTTGATGCAAATACACAACATTTAACTGGACTAAAATTATTTACTATTTTGACGTATACTAATACGTCATCAATTTTTCCCCCTCTCTTTAACTTGATTTTAATTTTATTTATGAAATTTGAATTAAATTATAACTTACTTTCAAAATATTATTTTTACTATTTAATCCCTGAACCCATTAAATATTTTAATTTACAAAAATGGCAGGAGAATTTATTAAAATTAATATTTTAGTTGTATAATTTTTAAACTTTATAATTATGACATATTAATTTCATTTATTATCAAATAAAAGCGTAGATTTCCAAAAAATTCTGCAGAATTTAAATAATAATAATAATGAATTCGAAAATTATTCTAAAATAAAAAGTACAACTTTTTCTTTGGATAAAATCAAACTTAAAATAATGTGTTTGATTCTTTGGCAGACAAGAAAAAGAAAATAAATCCATCACCCATCATCAAAGTTTTGTACTGTTCTCTTGTTGCTGTTACGGTTTTTTTCCGGTGCTTCGCAAACATTTCTGAATTCCCCCACGATTTCAATTGGACCGTTGATTTTCTTCTGATTCTGGGCCCCACCCGGCAACCCACGAGACGATAGTCAAATTAAAATTCGAAAAGCCTCGAAAGTGCTGGCGCTTGTACGGACAATATATTCTTATAAAAAAAATATATCTCTTAAAATAATTAAATAATTTTTACTATAATAAACTATTTTCTGTATTTTTTGAGAAATAAATATAAGGCACATTAAGGGTCAAAAAAATATAAAATTATTAAATAAATACATAAAAAATTTAAATTATTTATTACACTGCTAAATATATTAAAAAAAGATTATTGATTGATTGATTCTATTTTTGAACCACTAGGAATTGATCCCGAGTCAAACCGAGTTTGTGATAGGCTAACCAAAGAGCCATAATATTTCATATAAGTTCGTGTATAATTCTAATTTTTATAAATAGGTCTATGCATGCACATTTTATCTACGTTAATTTTGTATTTTTAATTTTTTTTAAAATAAATTCATTCGCGAATGAATATTTAAATCATGTCAATATTACATCCGCAGCACACGTAACTAATGACATAATTATATTAACATTCACATAATTTTATCTATATAACTTTTATATGAATATTACACTAGTTTTCTTGTAATATGTATTATATGATTTTATTTTTATTTTTATTTATGAAATAATATTTAAATATTTTAAAATAAAAATAAAAAACTCTATCGTTTTCTCTAATATTTCCTACTCTTCAATGCCACTAACTTCTTTTATTTTGTCGGCTTTACTTTTTTTTAAGTATTTTATAAAATTCATAAATTATGTTGCCTGTAAATATTAAAAAAGGTAATCCAACACCAAGAACAGTAAAAAGAACAATATTACTTACTTTAATTTAGCCACTACAATTTTTCAACAAATAAAGCTTGTACAAACCTCTTAGTTTTCCTAAATATTTTTAATCTCAATATTAACTAGAGAAAAATCAGTCTCGATCTACTTTTCTCTTGACATCGTAGAAGGAATTCTATTCCACAATATCAAAATGCTTTGCGGGATTTTATTTTCTCAGAAAAAAAAAACAAAGATCACAGAACAGGCATGTCCAAGGCTCGCAGAACATCCTTGAATTCAAAATCTCGTGTTTCTTTATTAAACCGTTCAACGAGTTTGTATATGGTATCATTCAGATAGAGAGACTGAACCGTCTCCAAAAGCCACTTCGCTTCTTCATCAGTGAGCTTGCTGGTGAACACAACATCTCCCCGTATAAGTACCAAGTCCTTGGTTTCTGCAAATTCAGTGTAAAAAGTTGCAGTCAAGTAGGGAGCTGCTTGAGTTCCTCTTGCCTAGTAATCTTCAAGACCAGTGAAAAGGATGTGTGACATCTGCACTGCATATAAAATAGAATAAAAGCCTATAGAAATAACAATTTCTTCAGCAGTAATGGATCTAGTTTAATTTCAGTTCAAATTTTACTTTATGAAATAGGAACAAAAATAAACATAAATGAAATAATAATTTAATTCATCAATATATACCACATACTTTTTGTTTCGAAAATAAATAATTTAATTTCAAGTAAATTAAATGCCCAATTTAAATTTTGTTTCAGTTATTCTTTCTTAACTGTGAATACAAATTTATCATTTTTTTTTATTGAGTCAAAGATATGATTAATAAAGTTGTGACTGCCTAGTGAGAGAGATATGATTCAAGAGAGGTGAGAGTCTGATACCTGATTTAAACGGAGGGTGAGGCCATCACCTGTCGGCGTCGGGTGGGTGACTAGCGAATGTGAGTGAGAGTGAGAGAATGAGAGATATTAGATAAGATGAGAGAGAGAAATAGTTAGAGTCATAAAGATGAGAGAGAGAGCTGAGTAGATCTTAGAGAGAGAGCTTTGGTGGTTCTGCCATCATGGTCTGGACAACTCATGGCTGGATCTCTTCTGGTTCGACTGAGAGACAAAGTCTGAGGGAGTACGGGTTCACTTGAGGCGCCAAGGGCTGAGAATGTAAGTGGACTGTGGGTGATGGTGTTTGAATCCAGGGCTTAATATATGATTTTGAGAAGGAATGTAGATAATATTTTTAATTGGTATATTTATTAATTTTATATAATTAAATATTTTATATGTTAATTTGGTTTTTGAAAATACAAGTATTTTGTATTTATTAATTAAAAAATACTATATGTAGATATATTTATCTTATAATCTTATGTATAGTATCTTTAATATAATAAACTATCTAATCAATTTTAAATAAATAAAAAAAATAGAAATACAAAAATAATAACAATAATACAATAAACATCGAAATTTTTATATAGAAACCATTCAATTTAAAGTTTTTACATATGAAACTGTAATTTAATTTTATACTAATAATAATTATTTATCGTAATTCCCTAATCATTCTTCTACGAAGTTGTCACTCTATTCAACCGCCTTTCACAATTCTTCTCTATCAACCACGAAGTTGTCACTCCGTTCAACCTCCTCCCACAAGTCTTCTCTATCAACTGCAAGGTTGTCTTTCTGTTCAATCTCTTCCCAAATTCATTTATATCAATTACGAGATTGTCATTCCATTCAATCTTCTCACGCAATTCTTTTCTATCAACTACGAAGTTATCACTCCATTCAACCTATTTCCGTAATTCTTCTCTATCAACTGCGATGTTGTCTTTCCATTCAATCTCCTCCCATAATTTATCTATATCAACTATGAGGTTGTCATTCCATTCAACCTCTCGCAATTCTTCTATATCAACCACGAAGTTGTCACTCCATTCAACCTGCTCCCACAATTCTTCTCTATCAACTGCGAAGTTGTCTTTCCGTTCAATCTCCTCCCATAATTCATCTATATCAACTACGAGATTGTCATTCCATTCAACCTCCTCCCCGAATTCTTCTCTATCAACCACTAAGTTGTTACTCCATTCAACCTCCCCCCACAATTCTTCTCTATCAACAATGAGGTTGTCTTTCCGATCAATCTCCTTCCACAATTCATCTATATCAAATACGAGATTGTCATTCTGCTCAACCTCATTCCGCAAGGGTGTAGCAACGGTCATCTCTTCAGCTATTTCTCCATCATTATACTTCGCCGCCAAAGGTGCAGCAGTGGCCAATGGATTGATATCCCTCGCCACCAAGGGTGCTGTAATGGTCATCTCCTCAACTACTTCTCTATCATTGTACTCTATTGTCAATGGTGCAACAGTGGCCAATGGATTGATGTCTTCTGACGCCAAGGGTTCAGCAACTGTCATCTCCTCAACTAATTCTCTGTTATTATACTCCGTTGCCAATAGAGCAGCAGCGGTAAATGGATTGACGTCTCCTGCTGCCAAGGGTGCAGTAATGATCATCTCCTCAACGATTCTTACATCACCAGTGGTAGACATTACAAATGATGAATTGATGCACTGGATTTTATTTTGATTATGGTCTTCTGTATCAGCGCTCAATTTTCTTTTGTGAGTGTTGTTGCTGTTATCTTGTTGATGATATACAAATTTAATTTTTGTTGGTTGTTGAAGTTTATCTATACTTTTGTTTCTAATTTTGCAGAGTACGTAATTGTCAAACTGTACAAATTAAACAAAAATACATATTAGTTTTACTTTTAAAAAAATCCGATAATAATTCAAATTGAAAATATAGAATAACATTCTTGATGTAAATTATAAAGTAATCAAGATATAAAATTGAGATTGAAGCAAACAAGCAAGTATCCACATATTAGTACAGTAGTGTGTATATGTATATACAAAATTTCACTCCCTGTGAAAAAGATTTGGACTTTCTTCTAACATTAATCATAAAGAAACCTTAAACCCTCCCGCAGAGACTTGCAAATAAATGAATCGAAGCTTATGGAGGTGGAATCCTTAAGATGATGAATATATGGATGTAGTAAACTAATTTTGACTCTGCGAGTTTCTGATAGTCCCCATAAAAGCTCCAACTAATGATAACGATGAAGATGAAATCTTTGTGGCTTCTTTCTTCGTCACGAATGACCGCAACGCACAAATTCATTTGTAAGAATATATATATATATATATGGCTGGCTAGATGGTGTACAGCGAACATCACGTAGAAAGGTGTAAGGAACAGATAATGAGGTTCTACTGCAATACAACTCAGAATTTCTATATATATTCCATGCACTTCATGAATTTAGTATAGTGTAGAAGAAAAATTAAACTCCGACGACTACGTACATGGAAGAACCCATATAAAGAAAGTAAAGAAAGGATATATACATATATACACACACACACACGTCAAAGAAACTGATAGGAGAGAAAGAAAGAAAGAAAGAAAGAAAGAAAGAAAGAAAGCAAGAGAGAATACTCACGTCCCGTAGGGAATACTCGTGCATGATCCACCGACCATTCTCTGTGTTCTTCTTCTTCTCCTCAAACGTAAGCATCTTCTTGAACCCTATAACGTTTTCCTCCCAGTCGACGACCTCCACGGATCTCTCCATTTTCCATGTACCGCAACCGACCTTTCTCTCCATTCTTGATCGGCTTTTCTTCTTCAGACTTGTAAACACATAAAACGTGGTCGGTTCATTCTTGTCGAACACCAGCCACGGCTCTTTCTCATACGGATCAACCTCAGTCACTCCGCCCCCTTCATATTCTCCTCTCAGCTTCATTCCAAGAATCTGAAACAGCTCTTCATCGCTCGGCGTAAAATGGAAACCAATCCTTGCGACGTCCATCACCACTCTCAACTCGTGAACTCTCACAAATCTGCTTCGAATCTTCTTGTTTTCATCTTTCTTGCGTTTCTTTCTTTCTCTCTCTCTCTCTCTCTCTCTCTCTGCGTATTTCTCTCTCGCGTACTCCTTTCTTGGACCCCATTCTCTATATATACGCACAAATATTTCTAATTTTTTTCAATTAATATACATAGCCGTATATTATGCGGATTAATTATATTTAATTAGTTTATATATAATAAATTACATACATATAAATATTTTTTATATTAATCATAAAGAGTATAAGAATTTTATCCTTAACATCTCACAAAATTGAAATTAATGTCAGATGGCCAAATCATATTTCATATTCTTTAAATTATTGTGTTAACACTGAAAAGAGTAGCATTCAAATATTGGACATGTAAATTCTCTAAATTACTGTGCTAATATGAATAAATCAACTAGAGGATTAAATATATAAATGAAAAGAGATAGTAATAATAATAATACAATAATAATAACAATGATGTATGAAATTATATATATATGTATTATATAATAATAAGTTAGTGTTCAAAATATAATAAATATACTTTCATAAAACAAAGCAAGCATTATCATCCTGAACCCACAATCAATTCCAGGAAGAACATTCAAAGCATTATAAATTGAAGTAAAATGAGAAAGAAATATATATATATAGAACAGAGATGGAGTCTCCACTGTTTCAGGCTCCTCTATTTCTCCTTCATTCAATACAAAAAAAAAAAATCTCTCACCTTCGGCGTTCACCCTTTCTTCTTCTGGATTTTTCTAATGAGATTTTTCAGAAACTATAGTAAAATGAGAAAGACACACACACATATATATATATATATATATATAGAACAGAGATGGAGTCTCCACTGTTTCAGGCTCCTCTATTTCTCCTTCATTCAATACAAAAAAAAAAATCTTTCACCTTCGGCGTTCACCCTTTTTTCTTCAGGATTTTTCTATGGAGATTTTTCAGAAACTATAGTAGAAGAATCCTCACCCAACAACACCGTTTGTATCCCTCTCCAAAACCCCTCTCGGCCTCCCTCTCTTCTCCTCTGTTTTCCTCATGGAAACCCGTTCGGGAAAGCTCCTCTCGGTCTGTTTTCTTCTCCCTCAAAACGTTTTTTCTTCTTCCTCCTCCAGCCGCTTCCCGCCTGCGAAAAAGAAGACAAGTAAAGCATGTCCCTAAAACGATGCCGTTTCCTGGAGGGCGTTAAGCAGGCCTGCACGGGCTGGGCCGACGGGAAGAAAGCAAAAACAATTGGGCCGGGCCTGTTTGGGATTAATTTGAGCTTTTAAAATTATATATTATTTATCTGGTAATTAATTTGGTTTTTGGAAATAAAAGTATTTTGTATTTATTAATTAAAAAATATTAATATATAGATATATTTATCTTGTAATCTATTTAAAATAAAATTAGGAAAATATTTCCATAACTATGTTTGAGAAATATACAAACACAAACTTTTGAAAGATAAAAAAATAAATAATGTATTAAAATTTACTTTTATGTACGGTATGTCTGATGTAATAAATTATTTAATTAATTTTAAATTAGTAAAAAGAAATAGAAAGAAAGAAATAACAACAATAATATTAAAAAAATCAAATTTTTTTACACTGCAACAATTCAATCTAAAGTTTTTACATCGAAATTTTTATATAGAGGACTGTAGTCTAATTTTTAACTAATAATAACTATTCATCACAGTTTCCTAATAATTCTTCTACAAAGTTGTCGCTTCATTCAATCTCCTCCTGCAATTTATCTCTATCAGATACGAGATTGTCAGTCCATTCAACCTCCTCTCGCAATTCATCTCTATCAGCTGCGAAGTTGTCACTCCATTTAACCTCATCTTGCAATTCTTCTCTATCAACTACGAGATTGTCTTTCTGTTCAATCTCATCCCACAATTTATCTATATCAAATACGAGGTTGTCATTCCATTCAACCTCCTCCTGCGAGGGTGCAGCGACGGTCATCCCCTCAACTATTTCTCCATCATTATACTCTGCCGCCAATTGTGTAGCAGTAGCTAAAGGAATGATGTTCCCCACCGCCAAGGGTGCAACAACGATAATCTCCTCAGCTATTTTTCCATCATTATACTCCGTCGCCGAGAATGCAGTAGTGGTCAATAAATTGATGTTCCCCACCACGAAAGATGCAGCAACGATCATCTCCTCAACTATTTTTCCATCATTATACTCTGGCGCCAAGGGTGTAGCAGTAGCCAATGGATTGATGTCTCCCACCGCCAAGGGTGCAGCAGTGGCCAATGGATCGATGTTCCCTACTGCCAAAGGTGCAGTAATAGCCATCTCCTCAACTGTTCTTGTATCATTAGTAGTAGGTATCACAAACGATGAATTGATGCACTGAATCTTATATTGATTATGGTCTTCTGCATCAACATTCAATTTTCTTTTTCGAACGTTGTTGTCGTTATCTTGTTGATGATATACCAATTTAATTCTTATTGATTGTCGTAGTTTATCTAGGTTTTTGTTTTTAATTTTGCAGAATACGTAATCGTCTGACTGCGTAAATTAAAAAAAGTTATATATATATATTAAAAAATTGATAATAATTTTAAATAAAACTGTTAAATAATATTTTTAATATAAAATATAAAGCAATGAATATAGAAATTTAATATTGCTGTAATCAAATTAATATTGGCGTATTAGCATTAAAAGTGTATATATAACAGAAAAATTAAATTTTCTCCCAACATTATTCACAAATAAAATTTGGATGGTTCATGCAGATTCAAGAAATGGTAATAAAAGACTTGCAAACGTATGCATGGAAACTGACGGAGATGGAATCTGAACCTTCAGATGATGGATTATAGAAGTGATTCATATAATATAATATATTATAATATATATATATATTATACAAAAGAAACATTAGTTCTAATTTTACAACTATATACATATATATATATATATATATATTTTTCACGAATACAAGAAACAGATGGCATACAAAGGATAGAGCAAGAAAATAAAATCTTGAAGTTTATGTGTGCAGCAGCTGATGATGGCGGACAAGTACTGTATGGTTCTAATGAGGACCTGGAACAAGAACTCAGCATCTTCCCACAAAAGTCTTGAATATTCATGAATCTCAGTGGCAAATGGCAAGAAGCTGATTGCAATGCAAGAAATATTATATAAAAGAAACATACGTATATGTATATAAATATATATACAAACAAAGAAGAAAGAACTACTATAACTATATCCATAAGATGCAAGAAGCTGATCAAAGAACTTCAAGAAAGTAAGAGTATCACATGTATATAACATAAAAAAAAAAAATTACGCCTACGATTCGGGGCATGGGAAAACTCGGACTGAAGAAATTATAGAAACGATACATATATATATGTAAAAGATCGAAGAAAGAATTACAGTGTGTGTATATATATATATATTCTCCATGCAAGAAGCCGATTGCAGAAAGTAAAGAAAGAAAGCAAGAGAGAATACTCACATCCCGTTGGGAATACTCGTGCATTATCCAGCGACCGTTGTCGGTGTTCTTCTTCTTATCCTCCCCCTCCTTCCCCCCCTTTTTTGCTGTCAGTCCAAACTGATATTTTATGCACGTAATCTTTTTTTTTAGCATCACATCATCTTTACTTCCACTTATGCACTGTTTAGAGAAAGAATAAACAATAATATATGGTGAATTTGAGGTGAGGTGATGATACAAATAGCCACCATCCAAAATAATTCTTCTAATAACCACCTTGGTTTAAATGATTAATCTTTTTTCCAGTGTGGGTTATCTAATAAATACGCTCGTTGGACATTAAATTCAATGTTGGTGATGACTGAAAACTCTTTCCTTGATGATGATTGAGCTTGAGGCTTGCCAATTTCTTGATGTTATCTGAATTGTTGTTATTCCTCAATGAATTACTAAAAATTTGATGGACCCGTGACCACAATGCAAAGCCTAATTCGAGAATCATTATGACCTATTTGAGTAGTTAATTCAGTACCATATTTCTTATAGAGGAAGATGATCGATTGATTAATGCGACTTGGATATTAGAAAAAGGCAAGTGAGAAGAAAGTTTGTGAAGTAGGAATTTTAAAAATTATAGAGAGAGAAAAAAAGTTAATCACTTTGCTATTTTGGAATAAGAAGTTGGCATAAAAAGGGGAGGGAGATGAAACTGACATAATAGAAAAAACTGATGGCAATAAGGTATGTAGTGCCAACACTAGAGAGTTGAAAGACTCAGGAGTACACTGTTGACAAGGTATGCAGAGGTAATTGTAAGAGAACTTGAGGATGAAATAAGGTTTTAGTTCCTAAAGGTGAGAGCTTTATTTTTTAAATAATTTAAATATTAGTCTATAAATAAAATAAAAATGTATACTAAAAGTTTCAATAAAAAATACATATTGCATTTGAATCTATGTGGATGCTATATTTTCAGACATTTTATAATAACATAAAACGTAATAATATTGATACGTTAATAACTTTAACAGTTTTTGTATTGTTGTTTTTAATGACAGGGTTTATTAAAAAATATTTCAAAATACTTTATTAGATATGTATAGGTAATTTTTTAAAATGACTTATTTGTAAAAATTTAAATTATACATAAACTCCCGAGATACTTTAGCCAAAGTTATAATGGAGAACTAAAAAGTGATCAAAAAGATATCTCAACTTCAAATACTATAAAAACTCAAGATCACGCCAAGTAAAAAACTCTTGAACTAAAGACATTCTTAAAATAAAACTTTTACAATGTATGTTTACAACTCTTTATATGAAAGAGATTTCTTCCATAAGGTGCATTGACTAAGAAAAAGCTAATGCATAGGTTATTACATAAAGCACTTAAACTTGAGAACTTAAAATAACATAGAAGTACATATTTTAACTTATTATTATTCCAAATAGTTCAATGAGATCAATACAATTAATTATTTACTTTTGAGATTTTCGTGACTCTATTTGATCCGATCGCTTCTCGATTCAAGAAATCATTATTTTAGTCTTGAATTTTTTTCTCTTGTTTATAAACATGATCCTCGTACCCTTTCATTGCAGCTGAAATGTCGTCTTCGTTAATCTTCCCCGTTTCTTTAAGTTTATATACAATGAAATCAGTCATCCTATGCAAAGAAATCAAAAATTTAGTAAAGTTAAATATCATTCAATAAATGCACAATTATAAAATTAATTATGGATATTTATGAACTTTTCGAATTCTGCCTTTTCCATGAGAAATATTTACCCGAATTAAAACACAAACACTAATATACTTACCCGACAACCTTGTCATAATCATCATGAACATGAGTCATTGCTTCTAAATCGACAGGTGTGCACTTTTTAGCAATGATCTTCTCGATCATCTTTTCTTGTTTTTTGCCAACAAGTAGCTCAGCAAGACAAAGAAAAAGTTGAGCCAAACCGGTACTGGTTGTTGGTATCCATAAAATAGCAAAGAAACGCCCAGAGCCGGTTGAAAAACTTTCATCTCCAAATCCAAGAGTTGTGACAGTAGTGATGACACAATAAATAGCATCATCAGAATCCATTTTTTCCAGGCTTCCCAGCACAAAAGTGCCGACAATCATTAGCACCATCATGATTCCTGAGCCTATAACACACTTATGGAATTTAAGTTTGTTTTCTGCTTCAATTTCCTTCATAGCATCAGTTGGATTGACCTTTTGACACAAATTTAGGGTTCTGAATAACATTACTTGTTGCTTGACAACTAAGTAATGTCCTCCTGTGCATAGAATTAACCCAATGATGGCCATTCCAGAAAATGCTAAAATTGCTGAGAGCAATTTAGTTGCATCAGTATGAGGAACAATGTCCCCATACCCAACTGTGGAAAGTGTCACAACAGTTAGATATATTGCATCAATAAGATCATTTGTTTTCTTCCCTCTCATTTGGTTTCTGACAGTGTAGTAAATTATAGTGCCAACGACCATGTAAATCCCCAAGCAAATGGCTGGCAATTTGAAACTTGGGGGATCAATACGTTCGATTTCTGCAGGAATTATATCTGAAGAAGTTATAGTTTTATCGCTGCAGCTAAAGGTTGTCTTCTTCTTCGACTCACTTTCATGTTCTTTTTGAGTTGCAAGAGCATCGAAATCCGGCAACATGACCATCTTTGCATCGTTGAAGGCCATGGCTATAATAATTTTAGTTACTGACAACAATATCTGCATATAAACAAAAATATACACATATCAGAGCATAATATCAATTAGATGATTTTAAATAGATTTAAACTAAAACCTTTGACGCATAAGAAATTCTCACCCAGGATTTGTATTATAATTACCTAAACTTTTGCACTTCCTTCCATCCCTAAAAAGATATTGCATGCATATGAAAAATAAATGCCTACTTACTTGTAAGTTTTTGATCTGCTAATTAACTCTATATATATATATATATGCACGTATGTATGTGTACAGTGACTATGCATACTAATCGGTAGTGATTATACAACTTCTACTCAAATTGTATAGATGAGAAAAAGAGGTGAGAGTTTGAGGAGGAAAGTGAAGAGTTACCAGAGGAAGCAAGTTGTGCGCCTAGTAATTTAGTGTCATGTGTTTTTAAGTTGAAAGAGCTTGGCTAGCAAACTCTTTGGAAAATTCCTGGAAGATTCAAGTGGCTGTCGTTTTGTTTTTGCACTCTCGTCGTTTTGTGGTTTTTTTAAGCTCTTCGAGCGTGATGGAGGATTGTTCATTTCCTTTTTAGGAGCACGTGGGTGGGAAGCTTCCGCATTCGGCTCCAATTTTATCGTTAATTAAAAATATTTACTGTTGGTGATTTATAATTTGTGTTAATTAATTTTATTAATTACATTTTTATATATAAAAATAGGAGATTAGTTTGAACTGATTTTTTATATTTAGATAAAAAAATGTTAGTAGTAATTATTAATAATTTATGTTATTAAGTTTTTAAACTATATTTAGAAATATTTTTAAATAATATTTAGAAATTATTGTATTTTTATTTTATTTTATTTACATATAACAAATTTTTTTTACTATTTTCATTGGGTTAATTGGAATATATATGGCATGACAATGTAGTCTTGCTCCTCCTAACTACAAGGTAGGAAATTTCCCATGAAAATCCAGATAGTTATATTATATGTTTAATTATGTAAAAAAATTAGTGATATATAATTATTTTACTCGTATTTCATTCTAAGTCTAATGATATATTAACGTAGAAAGTAACTAAAATTATTGCAAGAATGTATCTAAAGATCAAGGTATTTAAAATATGTAAATTATTATATAAAGACGAGGATAGTTCTGAATTCGGGCCTATTGTCGAGAACTGTAAAACATTTTTAACTCGTTGGTCTGATGTTTCGGTGGGCTGGGTTAGGAGAAGTTCTAATGAAGCGGCTCGTTGTACTGCAAGATCCTCGTGGGATTTTTCGGACTTTTACGTTTGGGAGAATTTTTCTCTAAACATTGTTGTATTGTTTGCTTAATATGATTGAATGAAATTCCATTTTTTTTTTAAAAATAATATTTTTGCATCAGAACATTTATATATTATTAATTTTTAATATGTTAACAATTAAAATTTATATATTGTACCTCAAGGCCCAGAGTCAGGGGTGCACAAGGCCCTTAGTTCAGGCCCAGAACAGCTGGGTTTTAGATGCTGACCCCACGCGATATCCTGGCCCACTGCCCATCATCCTACTATAAATATCGGTTCAGTACCAAATTTTGAATTATGTTTGGTGGAAAAATTATGGAGGGAACTCGCTCGAGCACTGGACGCGATGATTTGCTTCGAAGAATCAGAGGTGGCAAGAACAAATCGACAATTATCAAGTTCTGAATTAAATTTTCTTATATTTTTTCTCGTGGTTTATTTTCAACTTATTATTGTTTAGTTTGCAGATTTTACTCGATCGGTGGTTGAAGATCTAGGTGAGGGACGGTTTCCGTTGATTACTATTGATCGGTTCAGAAACTATTGCACAAGCCCCGATTTTAACTGGTTCGTTTCATTTAGGATTTCTGAATCTTTTTCTTCTTTTAGTTTTTTTCAAATGGAAATATTGAAATGCAGAAACGAAATAAGGTTTTAGATGATTGTAAGTTTAAGCAACTGAGAGTAATGTGATCATTTGAGATTTTATTAATGGTTTGTGTGTTGAAACTAAGATTAGGAAGGAAACTGAAATTATGGATGGATTTTTAAATTTTTAAATTCTTAACGCAGGTAAGGTTTTCAGGATTCTAGAGAAACAGCAAATTTATTGTGGCAAAGAAGAAAAAAGGAAATATAGTATATTGATTTGTTTGAAATTTTGTGTGTGAAAATTAAGTAGTACCCGAGCTGTTTTGAGATCTGTTTGGAAATAAATCAAGAAGGTGTAGGTAAGATAGTTTACTGACTGTTATGTATCTTCTTTCGATTATTTTGCTCTCTGCAGCAGTTGCATATCTGATAAGCCAAAAGGGCAGGAAATTTTAACTCTTCAAAGAAAATCCCATGTATATAGAATTGGTGAGGATCTTAGTTCCTTTAGTGATGTGTTCTTTTTGTTTCTTGTAATCTGTCACTAGTTTATGAACGAACTTATAGTATAAAGGAATTAAACTATTTTGTTTCCATACATGTAGCAATGGTTTGAGTCGATGGGAAAGTATTAATACCTAATCTTTGTTACGAGTTCATTGTTATCAACATCAGTTGTCGTATGGTATCTTTACTGCAATTCCTTTTCAGATGTGTTGCTGAGAGTGCTGTTGATTGTCCAGCAACTTCTGCAAGAAAATAGACATGGGTCAAAAAGAGATATATATTACATGCATCCATCTGTATTTTCAGGTAATTCTGGATTAATTTTACTGTCAAATAAGCCAACCTACACCGTTTAAGATTATAAACTGGAATATGTTTAATAGGCTTCATTTTCTATACTCATGAATATTCATACATGTAGGTGATTTTATATATGCTTGTATATATTATTGTATATAACTACCTTCATCCACATATATATTGAGATGTATATGTTGATATACATGTATTTATATGTATAAAATTTTAAATCCTATATATTAGATATAAATATTTAAGATGATACTTTTGTTATTCAAATTTATTCTTGTACTATTTTTGTCTCAAATATATTACGTGCTTTTAAAAATTATTAATCAACCATATCTGCCATTTTTTATTATAAATGTGATCGTTGATGTGATGTTGTGATAAATTTTTTAGCTTTACTACTAAAATGGCTCAATATTATTGACTTCTCTCAAATGGCTAACGTATTCATTTTGTGTTAGAATACAATCTATAATTCTATGAAAATTATTTAAATAACCTTCAGTAATTAACTTTTCGTTAATGTTGTTTAAGTATATGCCATGTGGCTACTAGCATGGTTACATGACAACAATTTATATTGATTTTTGCTAGCGTGGCAGCTATATATATACACATGAAAAACTTATTTAGTCTTACATTTTACATGCTGTTTCTATTGTTCAACAACATCATATATTTTTTATTTACAAATATATTTATGTTGATATATCTAATATTATATGAAACTTTAAAATATTTCCAAGCTTGTTTTATTTTCTTGGTTTTCCACCTTCTCTGTTTATTTTGTAATGCAGCTCAGTCTGTTGTTGACCGGGCAATTAACGACATCTGTATACTTCTCGGATGCAGTCGACACAACCTAAATGTGGTTGGTAGTCCCTTAGGTTTTAGAATTTATTTTTTTCTTCCAATATTTTCATATGCTCATAATGGTAACAATCATTTTTTCCCTGGAGGAGTGAATCAGCGGTGATAGTATATGAAGGCTTATCATCTTTCTAAATAAGAAAGTTTTTTATTTCTTTTCTTTTATTGACATGCATGATAATTTTTCTTCATAATTAGTTCCATAGTTAATTGTTCTTCCTTTTGGCAGGTGCCAGTTGGGAAGGGGTGAGTCCTTCTGGTAATGGCCTTCTTCTCAAAAAATATTTTGCCTGTTCAACAACATTGTTTTCCGGTTTGGCTTAAATGATCCATCTGAAGCGATAAGGAAGGGATATTAGATTAGCTGTATAGTTTTATTTTATTGAAATTATTAAATTTTTTGAGATAAAATACATCTGTTTTATTAATTAACATAAATACTCATCGTAATATAATGTTTTAGAGATATTTGTGAACACACAATTCTATTTGAAATTATAATTTTTATAAAAGAAACGTATCGACTATTTAATGAAAATATTTTTGGTTATTAAAATTATTTAAATCCAACAAACATCACATTTATTAAATGGGATTGGACATTGACATGATGTAGGCGTCATTAAATGCATTTCATGGGGCTGGGGCTGAGGCTGGAAAGGGAAAGACAATTCAATTCTACTCAAATATTTGGAATTAAGATATTTTAGTTCCAATTGTATTGTATATACTGGGTATAGATTGTCCTAATATCCACCGATCCATTTCTATCTTTTAAAGGCTGGTGATGGGCTGGTTAAGATTTATGGAAGCTGGAAGGAAAGTTGACTGCATAAAGAGCCCCAACGCTGTAAGAATAGAAAAGTTAAACATTAAAAAGATGGAAACATCCATGCTGCCTATGATGTATAATTTCAATTTGTCACTTGCAGGATCATCCCATTCCTGTGCTTGTTGAGGAAGTTAAAGGTATCCCAAGTGTCAAAGTGCAACAAATTAACAAGACGAAGATATACCTTTTCTCATATTCGTATGTTTATTTACTTTCTGAATTCCTGTTATCACCCGTTTGAAAGAAAAAATCAAAATTCAAAATGGTCCCACTATTTAAGGTTAACTTTCTTAAGGAAAACATACCTTTACGATTTGTCAATTACAGAAGATTTTTGGTTTTTGAATTAATTTCTTACTCAAAAATCATAGGCTCATATACTTCTGCAAGAAAGTTACAGGAACACAGTGTTAATCCTGATTATGTATCATGTCATGAGAAAGAAAAGCTAGTCAGAATATTCGGATCAATGTTGTGCTTAATTCTTATAAACAGATATTGTTAGTGTTGGGCAGTACATACTAATTGTTGAAAAAGAGTCAGGTATTGCTTCTTATTAGCAATTGTTGTGGCTTAATCGAACTAGTCCAACAAAAGATCAGAGTTAATATACACAAAAAAAAAAAAACAATTGTTTTATTGTATGCAGTATTTCACCGTTTAGCAAACGATCAGTTCTGCAAGGAAAACCGCTGCATTGTCATCACAGTAAGCACATCATTTATGAATATTCTCTTCTTATATTCATCCTTTACCTTCTGAATTTTTTTTTTGCCATCAAATTTTCTAGGGAAAAGGCTATCCTGACATTCCCACAAGAAGGTAGAAACTCCAGGTTCTCTGCACATAGAGTTCTTTTTATTCACATCCGTGAATGAAGATTAACATTAATCTATTAGGTTTCTGCGACTCCTTGTCGAGAAGTTGCATCTGCCTGTCTATTGCCTGGTAGATTGTGATCCATATGGCTTTGACATCCTGACCACATACCGGTTTGGTTCCATGGTTAGATTTCACGGTTCTTTTCCTTTCTTCCTTTTTTTTTTCAAATGTATTGATTTTGTTTTCTGCCGTAAAATCATCCAATCAGTACATGGAATGGCATTGGACTAACTGCAAGGCTGCAATACCCGACTATTTATCACTTCATTCTTTTTCATCTTTTTCTTCTCTAATTGTAAGCAAATGGCATATGATACAAAATTCCTACGAGTCCCAGAGATTCACTGGCTGGGAATGTTCCCTTCAGATTCCGAGAAATATGATATTCCTCAGCAGTGTCTCCGGCGTTTAACTGCAGAAGGTGAGACTGATTTGCTATTACCAAAATCTGCTAAAAATTGGATTTCTTTCTCTCCGTTACTTTACTCATGCCATATGCAAGATCCTTGCACTTCCCTGCATTTCTTCTCAGATAAGAGAAGAACTGAAGCCATGTTGTGCCGGTGCTACCTGTCCCGAGAAGTGCCAAACTGGAGGTAGCATTCTGTTAAGAATCATGAAACACAAGTTTTCTTAACGAATTAGAGACACAAAGCTAATGCATGTGCTTTCCGTTTTCCACTTAAAGATTGGAACTGGAGAAGATGCTGCAAAGAGGAGTTAAATTCGAGATTGAAGCGTTGTCTGGGCATTCTCTATCCTACTTGTCAAACGTCTACATAACATCAAAGATTCAGGGTAGAGCATACATGTAATTCATGCCATAGTTCCAGCAAAAATGAAATCTAACCATTAGGAGGCACCGGCAATTTATTTGTGCATTCACCATCCTTCTGGTCAGAAGTCTACATACCACTAAAGATTCAGGATGGAGTGTAATTCTAGCGCATCCCACATTCTCAGCACATACAGTGTAATCATTACAAGGCATTAACACATGATAGTGATTCTCCAATGGATATAAATACATCTGTAGTTAATCCCCTTAAACGGTAGGGTTTATTTGTATTATTGGAATGTTGTGCTCAGAAAATGAAATGAAATGTATGTTCCATTCCCCTGTGAAGTTACATTGATAAGCAAAAACAATTTTGTTAATTTGCACCCTCGCAATGCTGTCAGAGCTGGTATGAAGGACTATTATTTTGCGGGTAAGTGAAATAGTCCACGGACAGATTATTGCCATATTCAAAATAGTCCCCGGTAAATCCTCTCTTGCCGCTATCTAAGATTAATTGACAACTGATGTTTTATTTTGTAAAGGATAAATACCTTAAATCAATCTCACCCATGCTTTTGCAGTTCAAGAGAAACAAAAGGCTCTTGAGCAAGCTCCAAACTCTGGTGATATGAAGGAACGGTCAACCTCAAGCATGTGATAAAACACAGAAATTGGATGGTCTCAACAATTATTTGGTCACGTTTAGATTATTGAGCAAGCATTATGTCACAATTCGACAAAGTGCCTGACTGATCAACATCGAGATCCTCGAATTCTTTCATTACAAGCAAAATGTCTTCTTGGCTAATCTTACCCATCTCTTTGAGCTTGTATAATATGAACTCAGCAGCCCTATTGACAAGCAAAGAACAGAGAGTAAGAGAAGAGTTAAAGCAAAACGGAAAACAAAATATCACAATGTGGAATCTTGCTCAAAAATTGTAAACGATTAGCTTACCCCACAACGCCATCATCATCCAGATCAGCTGCCTCCAGATCTAACTTCGTTATCCTCTTATTGAGCACCCACTTCACAAGTGCCTTCTGCCTGTTCTCTGTGTTTAGCTCAGCAGCATAAAGGAAAAACTGAGCTAAACAAATAGTACTTGTCAATATCCAAAACACGGCAAAGATCCGCCCTGCTGCAGTCTTGAAGCTTTCATCTCCATATCCCAATGTAGTAATTGTGGAACAAACACAGTAAAATGCATCAACAATGTCCAGTTTTTCAACTTTAACAAGAAAGATTGTACCGATAAAGATGAGCACTATAAGAAGAATAAAGGCAGTGAGACATTTATATTTCGCCCTGTGTGTTTCAATCTCATTCAGAATGTCAGTTGGACTGACTTTTTGACGCATATGTAAAGCTCTAACCAGCAAGATTTCTTGCTTCTCAACCAAATAATCTGCAGCTTTTGTCAGAATATGCCCAACAAGAGCCATTCCAGTGAACACAAATGCACAGGCAAATAATTTTGTGGCATCACTTTTAGGTACAAGATCTCCATAGCCAACAGTAGTCATGGTCACGATGCATAAATATAAAGAGTCAAGAAATCCATTGGTTTTCTTCCCTGAAATTTGATCCCTAACAAGGTAGAAGCATATTGTGCTTAAACCTAAGTAGACAACCAGGTACAAGGCAACCTTTCTGAAACTCGGATGAAGATTCTGAAAAATGGATTCTGATCGTTGAAGTGAACGTTCACCAATTACATCAGGAGAACCCAAATCAATTAAAGGAGCACTTTTAACACGGCGAAATCTCCTTCTCCTTGGGGTGGATGCACTATTCAATTGAGGTACAGGGTCTACTAACCCAGAAAGCAAGGGGTTCCTTACATCACCACTAGCCATGAAGCTAGTATAGCAACTATACAACTATGTAATAGACCAGCAAATCATTAGATTTCAAAAACCCACATCAGGAAAACTGTGGAGGATCTTCACTGAAGAAAACTGATCTGGGAATAATACTTGGTCTTCAAATTTCCAAAAAATATCAATCAAAACTCAAATACTTACAGATTTTCATGTAGCAGAGACAAACATGTGAATTCCTTCACTGTCACAAATCAAAACAGAAACAGAACCCTTATCAAATTCCCATACAAAAAATACAGAATCCAACTTTTTCCCACCCAAATTAAGACAAGCACCAGCACAAACCACAGTTCATGAGTTTAATATAAAGTTTGTTTCAGTTTCCATTCAGTTTACATTCAATTCATAATTTTAATTCTCTTGTAATACTTATAATTGTCTATGAGGTTATTCCACCTTAAAATATATAAATTGAGTTCCCACTATGAAATATGAATAACCCAGTTGTCTATACTCAAATTAGGAGTAGAAACTAACGATAAACTAAAAAAGAAATTAAACTAAATGCAACTAAAATTTAACACAAGTAAAGTTTAAAGCTTAAAATGAGAATCCAAGAAAGATAACTTACATCTGCATCTAACTCAAACAAGCAACTTTCTTAATCAAAACCTGATGTAACCCATCCATAATAGTCTCTGAACCAACCAAAATCAATTAACCACACAAAAGATTCGACAAAAAGAATTCTACTAACCAGGCAGGCAAATGGGTATTCATAAATGTGAGTGCTTACAGCTTTTTGTAAATGAAGCTCGGCTGAAAAACCCAGATCCAGAAAGATGGAAGGTCAGGCAGAGAGAGAAACTAAGAAAGAGAGAGAGTAAGAGGAGACTTCCCAGATTATATGCAGGGGTTTGACATAAAATTTTGCATTTTTAAAAGTTAGAGAAGAATTCTCAATGATGATAAAGAATTGATTTGGTAATTCGTATTAAATTAAAGAGAAGTTGAGAGTTGATGCTAATAAAAAATTGATTTAATATGATATAAACCTCTTGATGCGACTACTAGAAGTTGCAGTGAGATTGTAATATTTTCTTTTTTTGGAAAAAAAAAACGAAAGAGATAGTCTGAGTTTGTCAGTTTAGCCTGTTTATTTTTCTGTCATTTACTAGATAAATATCCTGTTATATACATATATATATATGATTAAATATAATTATTATATATTTTGAATAATATCGTAGATAATTAAAAATATTTTCTTTTTGTGAAAATAGATTGTGTAAATATTATAACTTATAAGTAAATAAAAATAAATTATCTAAATATATGTTAAGTTAAATAAAAATGTTAATACAGTGGTCACTTAGCCTAACCATTACTTACTAACATATTATACTACAAAATTATTATGGTCTTCCCAAATTATGGTATTTAGACTTACAATTTTATTAGGAAATATAATCAAAATAGGAAACTAAAACAAAATCTTTTATATGATAAAATAGGAAACTGATACAGAAGTTTTGGACTTCATATTGGAAAATAATTACAAATAATTTACAACTATCTGCATTTTATTTTCGAATAGTTTATAATTTTAATTTTCAACATATATATATATATATATATAGTATGTATGATATATCACATGAATTAGTGTTTCTAGTTCAACAAAACGGGAAAGGAGACAGACGGCCCAGATTTATTCGGGCTAAGCTGACAAAGATCAATGGGTTCAAGCCCATTTATTAATTATGGATATAACAAGTGACACGTTCGGAGAAAGTATATTATATATTTAATAATTTATTTATATAACTATTAAATATTCTATAATTGAATACATAATATATAATACGTACAATAATTATAAATTCAAATATACAAAAATCCCATATATAAAAATATTATATAAATTAAAACAATAGTAATTTTAATATACTTTAACAGTGAGTCAACGTGATAACAATAATTCACTCATATATATATATATATATATATAAGATTCTACACTATTAATTTAAGAGGACATATTTTTGTTAACACTAATAAAATAAGATACGTATGTATATATATATATTTTTTATATAAATGAAAGTAACAGAAAAAGAAAAGAAATATGGCTGTAAATAATTGAAATAGTACGTAATGTTATGGATTATATCAGCCGCTTTGGAACGTCGATAGACGTGACATATCATAAATATTAATTATATTAATTAATTAGTTAATTACGATTACTTCTACTTAACCATATTAATTATAATATCACACGCACAGCACACACTAAAATGACAAGCAATTATTAATATATTAACAAAATATAAACCTAATTAATTTGGAGTTCATATGATATATTACTAGTTCCGTACTCGTGTTAGCGCGCATGGTTTATAATTAATTAAAATAAAATATTAAGTCAAAATATATAAATATATCTATAGTAATAGATCAATTTTAATAGATTATATTTTCACCTGTTTGAACTAGACAATAAATTTTAATTTTAGAATTATTTAAAGAATGATATATATATATATTATATACTTTTTTATAGAGTATTTTATATGAATTATAATGTAAATAAAGAATACATGTAGCGCCCTGTCCTAAAGATGGAACCGATACCATAACCTTTCATTTCATTTCAAAAAAAAAAAAAAATTCATCATGCAACGAATTCCTACTATTAAATTCAAAAAGCAACAATAATTTCCTTTTAAATAAGCACCTAGAGAGTAAATGATTAATCTGTATAAATTAATATTACAACAACTCTAGTTTTGGTATTGATAAAACATATACACTCATGTATATCAAGAGAGCATTTTATACTAACGGTCGTCCCTTTCTTAAGTGTGGTGCTTTATTGCTAGGCACTCTTTTTCCGACTTCTGATCTAACATATCTGGAAACAAAAGTAATTAGTATCAATAAGTCCAGTAAGATAAATGTAGAGTTTAAGATTAAAATTATGGAAACTAAGAAATTTTTCATCCCGACACTCCTCATTTAAATTATCTACACCCTGCTTCCCCATACTCCCCTCTCTATAATAGAATAACCATTCCCCTAGAGAATTCGTTCCCTAAATCCACTCAATTAGACCTACTGCTTACTCATACTCTCAATTTGCTGCTCACATCAAACACCAACATTCCTAACACACCATTCTGCCACCCACAGCCATCGAGTGACCATCACCCCACATATCATAACACCAGAATACACACACGCATACCCTTCATTTCCCCTATACTATCACCCAATGTCAGCAGTAACTGGTCCCGAAGGGCTACACACACACACACACAGTTCACCTATAACCATTACTTTACTTCAGTATCAGACCTAATTGGTCTCCATAGACCACACACCCTCATCTTACTACACCTTCGGCTTGGAGAGGCCACTCACACACACACCAATCGGTCAATTGTCTATTTTCAAACTTGGAATAATAGGTTGTGAAGACCACACATACACGCTCTAGCCCACACCAACACCGGTAATGTCTGGCCTAAAGAGGTCACACACACACAACAACCAGTCAGTTATCTATTTCAAAACCTGGAACAACGGCCTATCCAGCCCACACCAACATCGATAATGTCTGGCTTAAAGAGGTCACATACACACACACCAACCAGTTAATTATCTATTTCAAAACCTGAAACAACGGCCTGTGAAGACCACACATACACGCTCCAGCCCACACCAACACCGGTAATGCCTGGCCAAAAGAGGCCACACACACACCCCAACTAGTCAGTTATCTATTTTCAAACCTGGAACAATGGTTTGTGATGACCACATATACACGCTCTAGCCCACACCAATACCAGCAATGTCTGGCTTAAAGAGGCCACACACATACTCTTGCTAATCCACCTCAATCTTAACTAAAACCAACAGCTTGTAAAGGCCACACGTACACACATGATACCGTACAAAATAACCTCCAACTAGCAACTCTTGGTCGGTGAAGGCCTTTCACAAATCCTCATCTAACTATCAAACACTAGCCGTAAAGGCCACATACACACTCACGCAAACCAGATCATAAAAACACACACTCAACACTGCAATACTTGGCCTGTAGCAGCCACATATGCATACGCTAGGTACAACATTGAATGACGCTGTCACACTCAGCTTGTAAAGGCCACACACGCACACAGACCTCTTCCCTTACCTTCGTCGCACCAGAGCACCCAACATAACTCTTCTACTCTGATTCCATGAACTTATCCTAACTTATACAACTCCCGTTCTCTCTATAACGTCTCCCGACTACTTCTAGTCGAGCTATAACAATTATTTTCACAATCGGTACTACTCTCATTCACACTCGGCCTAATGACTTCAACTGCATCCCTCCTCCCTCACTCCTGATCACAGAACTCAAACTGAAACAGCTCAAAAACTTCAAAGGAGATAAATTATAAATTTAGTGTGGAAGCGAAATAAATATTTTGGGTTTACATTCCTTATACAATAATTCAGATTACCCAATAGAAGTATGAAAATGAAATTTTTAAAAGAAATAACAAAAAATTAAAGATATAAATGGAAAATAAACAATTAGGCATCCTACTCACAACTCTTTTGTGGATCGAGTTTTGGATCTTGATCCTAATGGTTAATAAAAGAATGAGTTACTCTAGGTCAGTAAGAATATCACGCTACTCACCGACACAGAAATGAAGGTTGATAGAAATCATAAAAATAACTAATGGAGCTCCTAATTTAAATAAATTCATTTATCATGAATAAAATCATTTACCCATACTTATTGTAGCGGGATTTCCAAAACTAACCTATAAAGTCAATGACATAAACAATATTAAAATCTTATATTTAATCAGGCAGAATAACGACTTTCTCTTTTATCAGCCTACTGGTATCCATGGAGGTCCATAAAGATGTCCCCACTACGCGTGAACCTTTATTCAACATTTTTAATTAACGGGCCATCTCCATACCAAGTTCAGTACGAGTGCCAAACGATACCATTTCTCAATACCCCGTCCGGTATGAGGGTGAAACGGGTCGTCCCCATACTCCGTCTGATATGGGCGCCGAATTACTAATTCTCGATACCCAGTTCGGTATGAGGCAACATTCACGGTAAGGTTCCATATGTTCCGGTTCGTCCACCATCTCCCAGGATATCCAGTAATGCTCTCGTTCATCCATCCACTTAATCAAACAATTTTTCATTTACCTTTAATTTTTAATATTTCAATTTAATTGCAATCACGTAAAAACAAGCAATACATGAATCAGAAAAATATAATCACATCATCATACCAATTCCAGTTTATTATCATGCATTCGAAAACTGTAAAATCAGGCAATCAGTTAAACATAACAAACCATAATAAGTAACCGATTCCGACTCCATTAGTATTATGTAATTAATTATGAATATTTTTTAAGTTTCACAAAATACCGTATTATTTAAAATTAAATTTCAATTCCATAACAGAGAATATAGTGAGAGATTCTTACTCAAATTGTTGACTAAACGCTAAGTTTTTTTACTGCGCCTATAGACAGTTCCTGGGTTCCCTGAATTTTTCTTTGGAGATTAAAACACGCTTGAAATACTTAGAAATATCCTAAAAAACTCAAAATTAGTGTTAGAAATCCTTTTTGGCCAATTCCAGAATTCTGACATGGCGGTTCTGTCGTGCCTCCAGTGACGACATTGCCCCCCGCATCAGTGGTTTGCCTCGGGTTGGCTATTTTAGCTGGTTTTGTACCAATCTTTGTGAGAAAATATGTTAAGGGACCTCAGTTGGCAAAAAAAAGTCAAAAAATCGAAGCTTACCAGCGGTGGGGTTCTCCGGTACGACGGCTCTGCCAGCTCATCTTCGCAATTAGGTGTTTTACTTCGGTCAACCTGTAAAGAAAGGGATGGTGATTATAATGATGGAAAAATTATACGAAATGGGAATCGGGAAGGGCCTCATTGGAGGCAATTTTTACTTTTTTTTGCGACGGTGCTGCCGAATTTTACCTGCGGTTTCTGGCTCATCCACCGGTCCTTTTACTCTGATTTGGCCATGGGGTGTTTAAAATTGAATTTCAAGCAAATAAAATTTTTTTACCTCTTTTGACGGTTGGAAGTGACTCCGGCGCAGCGGCAAAGGCAGTCGACTCTCTTTCCGGCGACTGACTCTTCTTCTCTGGTAGGAGGGTCTGGCAGGTAGGGTTAAAGTTTGATGTAGATAGGGTTATTTACATCCATCTCCTTTTAATCTGGACAATTCATTGTATTTGATATAGATCGTCCGATTGTGTTTAAATAGGGAGTGAATTTGGACTGTTCGTTGCAATTTGATCTGAACCATCCGATCGCGTTTAAAGGGGAAATGAATCCGGACCGTCCGTACGTGCGGGAACAAATCTTGATGGTTCAATCGCGGGCACGCGGATCGCCAGCGTGGCCTCCCGCATGGCACCGTGTTTGTGTGCCTTGCCGCGCAGCGTGCTCCGATTCGTTGGTGCTGTTGACTGGGGTACAATTTTTTTAAATTACTTTTTGACCATCAATTTTCGATTTTTCTTTCAAAAATATCATAAGAACCTAAATTTTCACCATTTTTTTCCAAAATTGTTTTCAGTTTCATCATCCATCTATTTTTCTTCATTTTTTCATTAAATAAAAATTCAAAAATTAAAAGATTATATTTATACATTAAATTTAATTAGGGGTATTACACAAACTATTTTAAGAAAAGAGGAAAAGTAGAGATTTGAACTTGCTTTACCATAACCAAGTCTGAAGCCCTAAATTTTCTTACCTCTTGCCTCCATTTTCTATCCCTCAGCCACAACTCACTCAACTCCTCCTGTCCTTTGAATTCTCCCCACAATTTCACCCTCATTCGTCATCTTATTTGCTTTTCCTCTATCTCTCTCTCGATCTCTCTCCTTCCTCTCTATTTCTTTTTTTTCCACTTCTTTTTCTAACCCAGAATTTTCCTTTTATACCAAACCTAGCTCAAATCCTATCCGTTGAAACTCCCTCCCATAATCTCCACCGTTCTTCCCCTCTCTCTGCTCTCTCCCTTATTCCCCTATGCTAAACCATTACAATACATAATCTCATTATCACCTTAAAAATATAAAAATAATTATATAGTTAAGAAACATTTTGAAATACCTTTTTAAAAATAATATCAAGAGTAAATTTATGCATCTCATTATTTTTATCACATATTAATATTTTTAGTTCTCAATTGTTTGTCATTCTAGATAATATAACAAATAAAGTTGTCTATGATTGAATATACTTTTTGGAAAAAATAAACCAGCATGAGGAAATGATTAACTTGACTCTTACTTATGATTATTGATAGTGCCTAAAAACGACATTATTATTAACTACTTTTGAGTTGTTAAACTTGATGATATGCTATATAATCTAAACTATTTTCTATATTTTGTTGCAGGATAAAAAATAAGGATGAAGTAAGAAAAAAAAAATAATGAAAATAGTCATCAGCGCAGAAACAAGTTTTCGGCAAAACTTGAGTTCAATAGTCAATTATACCAAAGCAAACAACTAAAAAAAATTTGTCTCATTTGAAGCTTAAAATGAAGTCTCAAATCTAATTGAGTTAATGTAATTCAAGAAACAAAATTCTTACGTCAAATAGCGTTTAGTATTTTTCGGTGATTAAAGAATAATGAGCCTTTTACAATTACGTCTCATAAAAAGATAATCTAGTTTGACAAGATATTATTTTTAAAGGCCGGTTTGGTACACGTATATATGGATAGCAATCACTATTTATTTAAATAATTAATACATTACTTCTTTAAAAGGTAATAAATTCAAGTTAGATTATGATTTAATATGTGTATTTATTTAATTATATTATAGTTAGTATCATTTACTTAATAAATATATAAAATAAAAAGAATATATGCGTAAAATAAAAAATTCTGTGTTACTTAATTGTTACAATAGAGTAAATAAAAAATAAAATTATGTCTCTAAAGTTACGGGTGAGATAATTTTATAAATTTCGTGTAAAATTTATCTAAATATCTATATTTATTATAATTAAAATATGCTGTAATTACTAATTATAAAATAAAAATTATGTAAAAATTAAAACTATACAACGAAAGTCCCAGCAAGGTCAATATAATTTTAATAAATTCATGCGTAAATCGTATAAAAAAATAATTGAAAAAGCAAACCGACAAAATCGAAACTAGAGCCAATACAATTTGGCCTATTTGCCACGTGTACCTATAAGGTACTTCCGATCACTGCTATAATATCTAGCCATCAATTTAATTAATTCAAAACGCCGTCGTATCTGGAATTTGGAGTATCTAGCTACCACCACATAATCATGCACGTGCGGTACCGGGTACTGGAAATTGACAGTTAACATTGCCTCCAAACACAAACCGCTAAAAGAAAAATAATATGGAATAATTAATAATTATAATTAATTAAAATTTTAATTTAATAAATTTGTTTTTTTTTTAAAAGAAGTGGGAAAATTTTACAATATAATATGAAGAATATTTTGTGTTAGCATATGGTTCTAATTGGGTTATCCCTGACCGTCCATTATTTATACAGCTTTTTGGTTCTATATTCACAAAGTCTGAATTCTGTCGGCAGATTATTGGGTTTCCTCATTATTGATGCCTAAAGTTCCTTAAATTATTAGAACAGATATTCCAATTCTGGGATTAATTTGTATTTTATTATGTGTATATATATATATAGTACTTCTAGGCAATTCCAGATCTGAATTATAATAATTAGACATATATATATATATATACAAACATATATAGAGATACCCCACTTAATATTTTCTGATCAAACATTCACTTGTTTTTTTTTGCTTATGATAAGTGCATATCCTAGAACGATTTATTATTATTATTTGCTAATAGCCCATGACCTTGTTTCCCTTTCAATTGATGGATTATTAGGCGATCCTTGTTTTATGTGTTCTTAAGTATAATACTATGTATGAATATGTACATAATTATGTATATACAATCATTAAATTTTGCATCTATATATATATGTACATATAATTTGAATTCAATATGAAAGAGATAACTATAGTTTAGTGGGTAAAATCTTAATTCGTAGCCAATATTGAGCAAATTATGAATGAGATTTATTTCACTATTAAAAATAACCAATAACGAATTACTACTTATATATATATGTATATATATTACTAGTCACCTTTTAACATGATAATATATACTTTTATAATTTTTATAAAATTGTGAGTTTAAATTAAAATATATTTTACGTTTGTATTTACTATGAGATTAATAATATTACTATTAACATTATAATATTATTCAATTATTAAAATATATGTGAGATTTTCCTCAACATAAAGGCACAATTAATGCACATATAGTACGACGAAAAGGAAGAGAGGCCAGAATTAATTATGCATTATGCATATCCACACACACACACACACACACTATATATATATATATATATATATATATATATATGTATATCAAAGTGTTATGATCCTACACCTTACACGGTTTCCAAGGTCTTAATTCACTTAGGACATAATTGAATAATTTGTATAATAATTTATTAATATTATGTACGGTTTTGTAAAAATTTTATTATTATTTAAATTTAATTATGTTTGAATGATATTAATTATTTTTATTTAAATTAATATTATAATATAATTATATATTTAAATAAATTATTTATTTTGTTTCTATTTTATTGTATATAGTAATAAATAAAAAAAACTAAAAAAATATGATATAGATATATATAAATATATTTAGTTAAATATATATATAATATATAATTAAAAATATATATAAGTAAATATATTATATATATAATTAAAATATTACATACATGAAAATATTTACAGGAAAATGAAGAGAGAGAGAGAGAGAGAGAGAGGAAATTTGTGAGAGAAAAAAAAATAAAAAATTGGGAAGTTGCAGGTTGGAGTGGAAGCAAGGGTAATTTAGTAAATAAATTTTTTAAAGGGGTATAATGAAAAAAGATAATCGGAACATCATAAAACCATCAAATCGGTAATTTGAAAAAATAAAAAAAAAATTATGGTATTGAGAACTATGATTTAACTAGTAAAAAACTGTATCATGTATTTAGAAATATAAAAAAAAAATTGTAAAAAAAATCATACCATCTTCACTAAACTGTCATCGAAATAGGGCCTTAGTAAATTTTTTGTAACAAAACCCTCATCTCTTTTTTCACATAAACAAAATAGTATAGAATTAATTAAATACTTAATTTTTAAGGGCTGAAAACTGACAATCGATCTAAGATAGATAAATTAAAATGTACTGATTTATAAGCATATATATATATATCTTTCTGTAATACCCATGTCCGTAATTAATTTTGGCATTTATAAAAATAATTAAAAAATATTTTTAAATTATTTTAATTTTATTATATTAAATTATTTGAGAAAAATAGGTTAGAGACGTAATTGAAAACTATTATGGGAAAAAAGGTAAAAATTTGAGTTTGGGAGGTATTTTTAAAAAAAAAATTAGAAACAGCAAGTTAAAATATAAAAAGAAAAAATTTGGTCATGTGGGACAGCCCAGTCAGTAGTCTCGATGAACTAGAGTACGCCGCGTGACAAAGCACGCTGGCGTTGGTGCCGCGCAGGAGGCCACACATGCGATCTGCGTGCCCAGCAATCCGACGACCCAGATTCGATATCGCATGCATGAACAGCTCAAATGTGTTTCCTTCTTAGACGCGATTGGACGGACGAGATCAATCGCAATAAACGACCTAAATTCGCCCACACAATCGGTTTAAACATGCAACAATCGGACGACTCTCTTTGCTTCATGTCCACGCGAATGGATGACCTAGATCAATGTGGGGTGAATATATAAACATTACATCACATGGGAACCTCAACCTTAGCCGACAACCTCCGTTGAAAAGAACAACCAGATATTAGAGAAGAAATTGCCAACTGCCGCAACACCGGAGCCACCACCGACTGCCAAAAAAGGTAAAATTTCTCTGTACTCGCTCAGAATTTGATTCCGAGCCTCTTTGTGGCCATATCAGAGCAAGAGGGACGGCGGGTGAAACAGAAATCGTGGACAAAATCTAGCAGAGTCGCTGCTATTGAAACCCAAAAACTTCTCCGATGAGCCCCTTTTCGTCCCATTTCATATAATTTTCTGACCATTATGTTATTGTCCTTTTATGTGCAGGTTAGCCGAAGAAGAAACCTCAGCCGTGAATGAGAACTGGTAGAGTCACTGCACCTAGAGACCCTCCCCCCCTGCTGGTAGGTTCGATTTTTCTATGATTTTCGTCCAACCAAGACCTCCTAACGTATTTTTCTGCAGGGGTACGTGTAAAATCGGTAAAAATCGGTCAAACTGAGGCAAATAATTGCCATGGGCGGTGGAGCCGGCACTGGAGCACAGCGACACCACAGTGCTGGAACCCTAAAAGTGACCGAAAAAGGGTTTTTGATACCCATGTTGGATTTTTTTGTTGTTGATATTTTTAAGTATGTATGAATATTTTGGATTCCCATATGAAAAATTCAGGAAACTTAGGACCCGTTGGTAGGCGTAGTTGACAGTTCGATATTTCGAAATACTAATCTGGGTAAGGATCACTCACTCTATTCTCAATTACAATAAATTGAGAATTAATAATCGATAATTGTATGTTTTATGAAAAATTAGAAAAATCGTAAAAATATTACATTTTACTAGTGGAGACGGAACCGGTTAATTCATATTTGTTCTGATTTCCTGTTTATTTTTCTGTACTCCCTAAATTGCTTACTATTATACTGTACATGTTTACATTGATAGTTTTTATAATTTTTTCGATTATATGATTCATTTGATCCATTCCTGCATGATTTATCTGGTTATCTAGTTACTCGGTTATTGGTTATGATATATTAAATCACTTACTTAAATACCGTTTAGATTTATAAGTGAATATGATATGAGACGTTGATATGTGATTGGTGTTTGTTTTGTTGATGGAGATCTTTATGTGAAAGGCTTACTGGGTATCTTGAAAAATGGCGGACGGGTCCAGAACATAAGAAACCATACTGTGAACGTTATATCAGTCAGACGGGGCTGAGAATTCTCATACCATAAGAGTTTGAGAGATATGGTTCACCATCATACCAGACGATGTATCAAGGTAATAGAATATTTAGCGTGCATTACCAAATGGGGTATGAAGACGACTAATTAATTAATAAAATTGGGTATTTAGTTCACGCATAATGAAACATCCTTATGGATTCACAGGAGTACCAGTAAGCAGTTAAAAAAAAAAGGAAGAATTGTAATCCTATGAATGAAATTAAAATGTCATTTAGTTACTTGTTTTCGTAGGTTTATTTTGGAAAAAAATGTAATGGTATATATCAAATAAAAAGTTTTGAAGTTAAATGTGTTTACTTAAAGTAATGGCTTCATTAATTGTTTTCTGATTTTACCAATCTTTATTTTTCTGTATTTGTGATTAATGTGATATTTTTACTGAATTAGTATAACTCACCATTTCATTAATCATTTCAGATCAAGAAGACCTTGATTTAGATCCAGATTAGTAAGATAATTGTGGGTAGTTCACAACCCGAACTCTCTTCAAGTATTAGTGAAAATTGTCCTAAAATACTTATTTATTTATTTATTTTAATTACCGTTTGTCTTTTAAAAAAGATATTTCTATATCTCTATTGAACATTTTAAATTATTATGTAAAAAAATGTAAATTTTAACTTTATTATCCGCTTTGACATTTAAATTACATCTTTAAACATTCAATATAACATATATGTATGTATATATATATATGAGTCTGCATTAATCAGTCCCAGAAAGTGAGGAAGGTGGGTGCTGTGGGTCTTGGTTTCTAGATATCTCTCAACTTCTTTTTAATTATTTTGATGTGCTACAAACTAAGAGAAAACAAACATCTTCATTCAATATTGAGAGATTGATTTCGCCTTTGAAATTAAAGAAGGGGACCCCCATTGGCCTCCTCCTCTGGTTAATTGTATACAAATAAATAAACCCATATAATATTTATATCTCTGTATATATATATATATGTGTGTGTGTGTGTGTCTCCATATAATAATATAAAATATCAATTGAAAATGAACGGTTTGAAGTTTCCAACCACAAATGCTTAAAGAGTTCAATAGATTCTTAGGCCACCTGTGACAATGTTAGTAGATAAATACAATTTCAGGAATCTCTATCACCCACAAAAAAAAACAAAAATAACTTTGATGTCTTTTCATTGTTTATTACAATAATTTCAAGCTTCTCAATTTGTACTACTTTTTGAGTATTTTAAATTTTTTTGGGGTGAAAATAATTTTTAATTATTTACAGGATCCATGATTAATCATATAATTGATGTTAATCATATAGAGTGATTTAATTGTAATCTTTTTAGTAGTTTAAGGTTTTGTTTCAAATAAATTCGTAATTTATAATCATTTAATTAAAAAAAAATAAACTATTATATTTCGAAATATAAAAATTACACATAACTCTAATAACATCTGAGAGAAAACATTCAAAAATGTTAAAAATTAAAAATTATTCTTCGTTGTCAGAAAAATAAACATCTTATCTTATTATTTATGTATTGAAGTTAATCATAATTTTTTAAAGAGTGTTAATTAATGGAAGTTAAATATATATTTAAAAATTATAAAAAATTTAATAAATTAATTAGCACAACCAAATTAAGACCCTTAATCTAATAAATGGAGAAATTTAACTTTATGAGATTTTTAATTAATAATAATTAACTTTTGCTTTTAAAACAGAATCCGAGATTAAGACATTTTATCTTAATCCTCATCATATTATGAAAACTTTCTTTAAAAGAAAAAAAAAAAAAGAATATTGATGTCACGTTGCACCCATTGTAGTGAATATAACTAGATCATTCTTGGGATCTTATTTTATTTTAAAAAATAAAAAAACAAATAACTATGGTTACAATATATGTATATATATATATATATACACATATTATTCTGTATGTATGATTTATTTTAGGGAAGATATATATATATGCTCTAAATTTACTATAAAAATTAAAAAAAATAATTGTCATTATTTTTAGCTCACCTTCTAAAATTTTACTTCAATATACAATCAATTTAGTAAAATTATTATACCAAATTTGGTCGTAAATAGACAGAAGTAAGTTTATATATATTGAGTTTTGATTTTATAGAATGTAATATAAATAGAATAAGAATTTAAATTAAAAAAAAAATTGTTGTAGTTCTAACTCAATTCTATATCCAATTTAGTTTAGATTCTTTTGTTATTTATTTATTGTCATGCGAAAATAAAAAATTATAATTATAAAATGAAGATATATATAAAAATTCATTTAACTATATAAATTATAATAATTATTTAAGATTTTTGATATATATATAAATAATTAAAATTTAAAATTAAATAGAAGCACAATTAAATTTTAAAAAATAATATAAAAAATCTATTGCTTACATTGATCGAAGAATATTGACCATGTGTAAAGTTCTCTCCTAGTTAATGGGGTATCTTCTTCCTCTTCCTTATGCGTGAAGTATTGAATAAGAATTGCTTTACATATATATGTACATATATACATATAGATATATATATATATATATGTACATTTTTCCCAATTCATTGGTGGGGAAGGAATCTCAATATATGTACATAACATTCCACGTATTGAAATTTTATAGTAAAAATCATGCAAAGGAAGACAAGTCTAATTAGCCAATTTTATATCAATCTTTTCTCTCCTTTCATGCCGGGCCTAAAATTAAATTAGTCAAGTTTAACTTTTTCTATTATCGTCTTAATATGATTTTTTTTTTCTTGATTAACCATGTCTAATATGTAATTATTGTATTTGGACTTTTTATTATCATTAAACTATAATCTAAACACTGTGTAAAAATAGATTAAGAAAAAAAAAAAAACACTTTATTAATGCAATTAAGAGCTGGTTTAACCATATATATACAAGATGAGAAGTAGAGTAACATATTATATGGCGGCAAACATCTATACTAACTTAACTTCATTAATCTAATTATTAATTATACATATTAAACCATGATTAATTGTCTCTGAGCTTCGATCCTCAACTCTTCCTTCATTTTTCTAATGAACTCATCAAATTTCTTGTTCAGTTCCTCTGTACTCAACTTCCCATTTCCTTCTACGTCCAATCGTACTTCTTCATCATCATCTAAGACTCCATTGTCGTCGTCGTCTTCTTCTTCTTCTTCTTCTTCTTCTCGTCTTATCAACAAAGTCTCACTTTCCCCTTTTCCTACTCCTTTATCTTCCATAATGATCTTCTCAGTTTCTCCTCCTTTTTCTTCTGCAACTGGAACTTCATCTTCTATGGCTGCAGCAACATCATCTTCAACCTCCTCTCCAGCATCAGTTTCCTTCTCCATTATTGTTACTGATAATTTGAACTGTTCGCGAACATCTTCATAGTTGTTGATAATCATCAAGGACTGATCATCATCATAGCCAAGAAGATTATTATTATTATTTTGCCTCGATGGTGATGAAGAAGAGGAACTGGAGGTGATTAAGCCTGAGAATTTGGCAACAAAAACCACGAGTCCATTGCAGAGAAGGAACATGAAGTTCTTGTCAATGGCGTGGGAGAAGAAGTTGCAGGAATGGAGGAAGGAGAGGAAGTTAGATTTCTGGGAGAAGAAGAGAGAAAAAACAGAGACTGAGAGAAGAAGTAACTTAGTGAGTTTCTTTAACAACTGGGATTTTATGAAGAAGTTGCCTCGAGCTTTGCTGGTGCTCAGAGCATTGCTGCTGTTTTCATCCATATTTCTTCTTCTTCTTCTTCTTTTTAATCCTCTTAAATGGTTTCTCTGCAAATAACGTTTTAGCTTCTCTAATGGTGTCTGTAAATAGTGTCGGAGACGTGGGGAGCGGAGAGAGGTTGAAGAAGAAATGGTTTGTAAGAGGTTGGTGAGTCCAAAATGGCCATGAAGATTTCGCTTATAAAGGAAATGTGATGGAAGTAAATTTCCTAAAAAGCCCTTGACTTTAGAAGTCGATAGCTAAAAAATTATGTATTAACCCTCAAGCTAAATACCTTTTTTCATACGTATATATAACCATATTATATTTAATGATTATGATTAAGAAAAATAAAGTCATTGGCATGAAAACCATGAAGGGCAAAAAACAAACCACAGAACAAAAATATATCCTCCAAAATAATTTACTAAGTAATTACTAAACTAAATAAAGTTGAGTGATCATGTCAAGCTTGGCTTGGCCACATTGAAGAAGAAGGTATCTTCCCTACATTCACTACTTCAAACTTTCTCTCTGTCTATCTTTTAGGTAAAGGGAGAGTTATGTTCTTGTTTACCCAATTTTAGAACTTGACCACCCTCCATGCTACATAATTTTCTATCACTTGTATTAGGTCTTATATAATTTTATTTATTATTTTTCAAATACCAAATATACAATGATTTGTATATATATATATATATATATTTGGATAATTTTTTTTAACATCATATAATTACGGGTCAAAATCTAATATGGTATCAGAATTAATCTTTGTTTTCTATTTCATGTTTTAATAATATTTATATTTATTAATTACTTTATACGTCTTGTTAAAGATGTAATTTTATTATATGTTGAATACTTTGTTAAGTAATATTCTAAATTTAGGTTAGAATCAGAAAATTTAAATCAAGACTTGTTAAATTATTGAGGTTGAGAATTGTGGTGGTATTGTTGGGACCAAAGTAAAGAAGTAGATTTATTCCCAATAACAAAATATTATACCTAATAGATATACATGTTGTAACGGCCCCGGAAAATATTAAAAAGAAATGAGTATTTAAATATATCGAATGCGGAAGCGAGATCAAAATTTCAGTTAACATCCCTTACACGAAAAACCAAAAACGTACTTAAAATATAAAAGGTTAAACTAACTAAGAAAGAAAACTCGAAAATAAACTATGCGTATGACTACAGAGTCTCTAGGCATCCCCTTCGTCGTCCTCCTGCGGAACGGGCTCGGGAACCATGTCTTCCTGATCTGAAATGGTTAATTAAGGAGTGAGCTACACTAGCCCAGTAAGAACATCACGATATCTCACCGTCACGGAGATAAAGGTGGGTAGAAAACCACAAAAAGACCAATGGAGCATAATTTACAATAAACTCGTTTATTAACATGAAAACCTTTACCATCCACTTACCTCGGTGGAATTTATGAAAACAATATAAGAAAAATAATAACATTATCACAATCATGGAATAATATAAGCTGTAAAACATAGCACTTATCACGCCTTTTGTAATTCAATCATTATACAACATATCCTTTTCTCATTTACCAGCCTACTAGTATCCGTGGGGGTCCATAGGGGTTCCGCTACCCGTTAATCTTTAACATTCATAATCAGTTTCCAGGGCCGTCCCCATACCCCGTCCGGTATGGGCGCCAAAACCATGAACCTCAATACCCCGTCCGGTATGAGGGTGAAACGGGCCGTCCCCATACTCCGTCCGGTATGGGCGCCAAAACCATAAGATCTCCATACCCCGTCCGGCATGTGAGACCACAATCCCGGTAGGGTTCTCTACGGACCCGGTCCGTCCACCATCTCCCAGGATATCTAGTCAGGCTAACCCCATCATACAATTATCAGTCTACACAATCCTTCATTTTCCTTTTCCTCAATAAGCATCATCAATTCACATACAAACAAGCAAACAGTAGTTCATGCCAAACAGACAACATACAGTATCGGTTTTTCAGTCATTCAACCCATGATTAATAAAAACGTAGTAAATGCACACAAATCTGTAAAATAAACACATCAAACCTCATTTTGCATTTAAAGCTGTAAACAGGCCAAATAACAGTAAACCACCAATCACACTAGACTCGGGCTCCATTAGCTACCTTAAGCAATTTCACACATGCATTGATTCAAGAAATACCGTTTTATCATTTTGAACTTTAATACCGTGATAGGAAATAAGGTGAGGGGTCCTTACTTGTTTTCGAGATCCGAATACGATTCACAGTGCGCCTGCAGGCCGTCCCTAATTTTCCCTGAATTTTTTTCCGGGAAACTGAAACACACTAACAGTACCTGCACGTGTTCCAAAAAAAAATCCAAATTAGGCTCAGGGCCTCCTTCGGCCCAAATCGCAACTCCGGCACGGCGGCTCCGCCGTGCTCCGGCGACGGCGCCGCCGCTGGCGGCGGCGAGTCGCCTCGGGTTGGCTGTTTTCGGCCGTTTTCGGCCGAATTCGGCCACGCTCGCATTGGTCCTTGTCAGAAAACAACCTTAGGGCCCTCGGGGGGCAAAAAAATCACGGAAAAACGGAGCTTACCGGCGGCGGCGCTCTCGGGTGCAGCGGCTCTCCGACGAGGTTCGTGTTTTGGTGATTCGGCTCCGGTCAACCTGTAGAGAAAAGAATGGTGATCACGGTGATATAAAAATTGCATCGAACGGAGGCCGGGAAGGGCCTCATCGGAGGCAAAAACCGAGAGGGGGCGCGGCGGCGCCGCTGGGCTTCGGCCGCGTATTCCGGCCGTTTGGCCGGGATTTCGGCTTCGATTTGGCCATAGGAGGAATCAGTGGGGAAAAACGAGTCGGGGGTATGAAATTTACCTCGATCGGCGGTCGGAAATTTCCCCGGTGCGGCGGCGAGTGGTGGCGGGTGGCGGCGGTCGGCCTCTGGTTCGTCTTCTCCGGCGAGCGGCTGGCGGCTAGGGTTTTTGGTCTGGTGTGGAGGTTCTATTTATAACCCCTTGCCTTTTGATCACAGCCGTTCATTTCATTTTAATCTGGGCCGTTCGTTTTTGATTGAATCTGGGCCGTCCGTGCGTTTGAATCTGGGCCGTCCGATCGCGTGATTGATCTGGGCCGTCGGATCGCACCCACGCGGATCGCCAACGTGGCTCCTTTCGGAGTGACGCGATCTTGCCACGTGGCAGACCCTGGTTGGCCGGGACTGCTGACCGGGCCTGCTGACGTGGCTGCTGACGTGGCCCCCCCCCCCTTTTTTTTTTTTTTTTTTTCCTCCTTTCCGGGTGCTACAACTCTCCCCCCCATAAAGAAATTTGGTCCCCAAATTTGCCTCATTACTCTTGATCAAACAGATGAGGATGTTGGGCCCTAAATTCTGATTCCAGCTCCCAAGTCGCCTCCCTAGGCGTGTGGTTCTGCCACAAGACTTTTACAAATGATATTTCCCGGTTACGGAGTATTCTGCTTTCTCGGTCCATGATACTGACCGGTACTTCTTCATAAGACAAGTCCTCTCGGAGTGAAAGCGGTTCATGAGCCACGACATGAGAAGGGTTCGGATTGTACTTGCGCAGCATAGATACATGAAACACATTGTGAACCCGGGAGAGCTCAGGGGGCAGTGCAAGTCTGTAGGCAGTGGTACCAATCTTGTCTAAGATTTCAAAGGGTCCAATGTATCTGGGGTTTAATTTTCCCCTTCTGCCGAACCTACTAATTCCCTTGAAGGGGGTGACTTTAAGAAACACCCGGTCACCTTTCTCAAAGGCCAGGTCTCTCCTCCGGGTATCAGCATAGCTCTTTTGCCTACTCTGAGCCGTCTGGATGTTCTTCTTGATCTTAACTATCTTGGATGTGGTTTCTTCCACCAAATCCGGGCCAAACAATCTTCTATCGCCCACTTCCTCCCAACAAATCGGTGACCTGCACGGACGACCGTATAGCGCCTCGTATGGGGCCATGCCGATGCTTGCTTGGTAACTGTTGTTGTAGGCAAACTCTATCAGGGGTAGATGGTCGTCCCAATGGCCTCCGGAGTCAAGGACACAAGCTCGGAGCATATCCTCCAGCGTACGGATTGTCCTCTCTGATTGTCCATCGGTTTGGGGGTGGAAGGCAGTACTGAGGGACTGCTTTGTTCCCATAGCTTGCTGGAAACTATTCCAAAACCGAGAAGTGAATCTGGGATCCCTGTCGGATACCACTGTTACTGGGACCCCATGCAGTCTGACTATTTCCCGGACATACATTCTTGCCAACTTGTCCAACGAATCAGTCATTCTGATGGCCAGGAAGTGGGAAGACTTAGTGAGTCGGTCAACAATTACCCATATGGCATCGTGTCCCGATCGTGCCTTGGGTAGTCCCGATACGAAGTCCATGGTGATGTGTTCCCACTTCCATTCTGGAATCGGTAAAGGCTGAAGCAACCCCCCTGGGCGTTGATGTTCTGCTTTGACCTGCTGACATACCAAGCACTTAGATACAAAGTCGGCTATATCTCTCTTCATCCCATTCCACCAGAATCGGGGTCGCATAGTTTGGTACATTTTTGTACTTCCTGGATGCATGGCGAACCTTGAACTATGGGACTCTGTCATGATGTCTCTTTTTAATTCATTGTCGTCTGGGACACACATTCTGTCCTTGAAACGAATCAATCCGTCGGCAGAGATCTGAAATTCTGAGTTCACTCCCTGTCCTGCATCCTTCTTGCGGTTTACTAGGGCGGGGTCGATTGACTGGGCTTCCTTTATTCTTTGGATTAACTCGGGTTGGACTGCTAGGTGGCTCAAACATGTGGCCCTCTTCAGATCTTGCAGTCGAACCTGCTGCGTAGCCCCAATGGACCTGCATTCCGAAACCATCAGATGGGCTAGGGTGCCTGCACTCTTCCTACTGAGGGCATCGGCTACTACGTTGCCCTTACCTGGATGGTATAGGATGTCACAATCATAGTCCTTGAGGAGTTCCATCCACCTTCTCTGACGCATGTTGAGATCCTTCTGAGTGAAGATGTGCTTCAAACTCTTATGATCGGTGTAGATCTGAAAGGTCTCTCCATACAAATAATGGCGCCAGATTTTCAAGGCGTGTATGATTGCGGCAAGCTCCAAGTCATGGGTAGGATAGTTTTTCTCATGATTCTTTAGCTGTCTAGACCCATATGCTATAACCTTTCCATGCTGCATCAGGACACAACCCAGGCCCAGATAGGAGGCATCACTATAAACTGTATACCCTCCTGATCCACTCGGTAGAGCCAGCACGGGTGCAGTAGTCAGTCGCTTCTTCAATTCTGAAAAACTCCTTTCGCAGTTCTCATTCCAATCAAACTTTGCATTCTTCTTTGTGAGTCGGGTTAGAGGGGCCGCTAGACTGGAGAACCCTTCGACAAACCGGCGGTAATAACCCGTCATCCCTAGGAAACTGCGAATTTCCTTAACTGTTGTCAGCCTTTCCCAACCAAGTACCGCTTCAACCTTTTCGGGGTTCACCGACACCCCTTCCTTCGATATAACATGTCCTAGGAAGGCGGTTTGCTCGAGCCAAAATCCACATTTGCTCAACTTTGCATACAACTTCTTTTCCCTGAGTACCTGGAGGACTTGGGCAAGATGATGAGCATGTTCTTCTCTACTTTTTGAGTAGACTAAGATATCATTGATGAACACGATGACAAATTTATCCAAAAACTCTCTGAAGATTCTGTCCATTAGATCCATAAAGATGGCCGGGGCGTTGGTTAGCCCAAATGGCATAACCAGGAACTCATAGTGTCCGTACCTGGTTCGGAATGCCGTCTTGGGGATGTCTTCTGCTCTCACTTTTACCTGATGGTAACCTGATCGTAGATCTATTTTAGAAAAGACCTGTGCACCCTGCAACTGATCGAAAAGGTCATCAATCCGGGGGAGAGGGTACTTGTTTTTAATTGTTACCTTGTTTATCCTTCTATAATCAATACACAGTCTCAACGTTCCATCTCCTTTCCTTGTAAAAGTAACCCCGGCACCCCATGGGGAAATGCTGTGTCTAATGAAGCCACTGTTTTGTAGCTCAGTGATTTGTTTCCTTAGCTCTTCCATTTCGATGCGGCTCATTCGGTAAGGAGCTACCGAGATGGGTTGGGTTCCTGGCTATAAGTCTATGGTGAACTCGACCTCCCTGTCCCTTGGTAGACCGGGCAGTTCATCCGAAAATACGTCTGGAAAGTCTCGGACTACTGGAATCTCTTGGATACAAACTTTCTTCTTGGGTTTACCTAGTTAGGGAAAATACAATATCAACGCACTGAGAATTAAGAAGAAAAGAATTTGTCATTAGGGAGAATCAGTACCGAATAATTTTATTAACTTGTAAATGGCTCCTCGTTGGGAGGATTAAATACAATCTTTTTATTAAAGCAGTCTATGGTGGCGTGATACGCCGCCAGCCAATCCATTCCTAGGATTACATCAAAATCCCCTGTGTCTAACCCTATCAGGTCTACCCTCAATTTCCTATCTGCTATCTCCACGGCACATGCCCTGTAGACAACCTCTCCTAGTAATGTCTCCCCCCCAGCAGTAGATACAAACAATAATGAATCAAGTCTATCAGGTGGTACACAAATTTTGGAAGCAAGAACATGTGAAATAAAAGAATGTGATGCACCAGTATCAAACAAAATATGAGCAATGTGGCCAGAGATAGTATACATACCATGTACCACGTCCGGGTCTGCATCGGCATCCTTCTGGGTAAGGTTGTAAACTCTGCCCTGGATTGGAGGCCTCCCTTGATTCTGGTTCCTAGGACACTCCCTCGCATAGTGCTGGGCACTGCCGCATATGCGACAGGTGTTGTTGAGGCGGTAGCAGGGTCGGTCCCCATGATCCCTGCTGCAGTACTGGCAGATCTTCCCACGAGCTGCCCCCATAGCCTGAGGAGGGCCCTGAACGGCAGGTCTGGGTCTCTTACTGGGTTGGACAGGCATGGTAGGCGCTGGCCTGCGGAGCGGGGCTGAAGGTCGGGAACTTCCCGTTAGCTGAGGGCGGGTGTCGAAGCTCCTTTCTATGATCTGCGCCTTTGCCAGGACTGCCGAATATGTCTCGAGCTCCATCACCAACAAGTGCTGTCTGATCGCCGGGCGGAGACCCCACTGGAATTTCCTGGCCTTTCGGCCCTCATCCAACAATGTCTCCGGGGCATGTCGGCCCAGCTCCAGGAACTTGCGGGCATACTCCGACACTGTCATATTACCCTGGACCAACTGAGCAAATTCAATTTCCTTTAAATGTTGGATGTGCTTAGGGAGATACTCCGCATGGAAAGCCGCTAGGAACTGCTCCCAAGTAACTGGTACAGGCAGGGTGGCCCGCTTGAGCTCCCACCAGCGTACTGCTTCCCCTACCAGCATGTAGGAGGCAATGGCAGCCCTCTGCTCAGGAATTACTCCCAAGGTCTCAAAGGCTCTCTCAGTCTCCGCCAGCCAGTATTGGGCCTCTTCAAAAGAGGATCCCCCCGAAAAAGTAGAAGGGTTCAGTCTCCTGTACCTCTCTATGAAGCCAGGGTCGATCAAGGAGGGAGCGGGGTCCCGAGGTAAAGGAACTGGGGCCGGCTGAGGGTGAACTGGGGGACCCTGTGGTGGCGCCTGCTGATGGGGTGGGGGCACTGGAATGTGCTGTGGCGGTACCTGTTGGTACTGTGGCTGTGGTACCGGGTCGTACCGCGGCTGTGGTGCCGGGTGGTACTGTGGAGGAACAGGCTCCTGCCGGGGTGGCTCGGGATCAGCCTGCTGTAACGGGGGCTCAACCTGCGCTAGCGGAGGAGGTCCGGGTAACTCCCTTCTCTCCTCTTGCCTTCGCTGAGCAGCTACGAGAGCTTCCACCATCTCATATAATCTGTCCAAATCCTCCCGAAGCGAATTATCTTGGGCCGCTCGGTTTAGTGGGGGCCTTCCTCTCCTCATTTCTGTGTACCTGCATTTACAAGGAATGGTTGAGTAACGACCAATCGGTGAGTATTTCTTTAAAGGACTATAGTGTAAGGGATGGGTCCGAGGAAATGCGGCTCTGATACCAACTGTAACGGCCCCGGAAAATATTAAAAAGAAATGAGTATTTAAATATATCGAATGCGGAAGCGAGATCAAAATTTCAGTTAACATCCCTTACACGAAAAACCAAAAACGTACTTAAAATATAAAAGGTTAAACTAACTAAGAAAGAAAACTCGAAAATAAACTATGCGTATGACTACAGAGTCTCTAGGCATCCCCTTCGTCGTCCTCCTGCGGAACGGGCTCGGGAACCATGTCTTCCTGATCTGAAATGGTTAATTAAGGAGTGAGCTACACTAGCCCAGTAAGAACATCACGATATCTCACCGTCACGGAGATAAAGGTGGGTAGAAAACCACAAAAAGACCAATGGAGCATAATTTACAATAAACTCGTTTATTAACATGAAAACCTTTACCATCCACTTACCTCGGTGGAATTTATGAAAACAATATAAGAAAAATAATAACATTATCACAATCATGGAATAATATAAGCTGTAAAACATAGCACTTATCACGCCTTTTGTAATTCAATCATTATACAACATATCCTTTTCTCATTTACCAGCCTACTAGTATCCGTGGGGGTCCATAGGGGTTCCGCTACCCGTTAATCTTTAACATTCATAATCAGTTTCCAGGGCCGTCCCCATACCCCGTACGGTATGGGCGCCAAAACCATGAACCTCAATACCCCGTCCGGTATGAGGGTGAAACGGGCCGTCCCCATACCCCGTCCGGTATGGGCGCCAAAACCATAAGATCTCCATACCCCGTCCGGCATGTGAGACCACAATCCCGGTAGGGTTCCCTACGGACCCGGTCCGTCCACCATCTCCCAGGATATCTAGTCAGGCTAACCTCATCATACAATTATCAGTCTACACAATCCTTCATTTTCCTTTTCCTCAATAAGCATCATCAATTCACATACAAACAAGCAAACAGTAGTTCATGCCAAACAGACAACATACAGTATCGGTTTTTCAGTCATTCAACCCATGATTAATAAAAACGTAGTAAATGCACACAAATCTGTAAAATAAACACATCAAACCTCATTTTGCATTTAAAGCTGTAAACAGGCCAAATAACAGTAAACCACCAATCACACTAGACTCGGGCTCCATTAGCTACCTTAAGCAATTTCACACATGCATTGATTCAAGAAATACCGTTTTATCATTTTGAACTTTAATACCGTGATAGGAAATAAGGTGAGGGGTCCTTACTTGTTTTCGAGATCCGAATACGATTCACAGTGCGCCTGCAGGCCGTCCCTAATTTTCCCTGAATTTTTTCCCGGAAAACTGAAACACACTAACAGTACCTGCACGTGTTCCAAAAAAAAATCCAAATTAGGCCCAGGGCCTCCTTCGGCCCAAATCGCAACTCCAGCACGGCGGCTCCGCCGTGCTCCGGCGACGGCGCCGCCGCTGGCGGCGGCGAGTCGCCTCGGGTTGGCTGTTTTCGGCCGTTTTCGGCCGAATTCGGCCACGCTCGCATTGGTCCTTGTCAGAAAACAACCTTAGGGCCCTCGGGGGGCCAAAAAATCACGGAAAAACGGAGCTTACCGGCGGCGGCGCTCTCGGGTGCAGCGGCTCTCCGGCGAGGTTCGTGTTTTGGTGATTCGGCTCCGGTCAACCTGTAGAGAAAAGAATGGTGATCACGGTGATATAAAAATTGCATCGAACGGAGGCCGGGAAGGGCCTCGTCGGAGGCAAAAACCGAGAGGGGGCGCGGCGGCGCCGCTGGGCTTCGGCCGCGTATTCCGGCCGTTTGGTCGGGATTTCGGCTTCGATTTGGCCATAGGAGGAATCAGTGGAGAAAAACGAGTCGGGGGTATGAAATTTACCTCGATCGGCGGTCGGAAATTTCCCCGGTGCGGCGGCGAGTGGCGGCGGGTGGCGGCGGTCGGCCTCTGGTTCGTCTTCTCCGGCGAGCGGCTGGCGGCTAGGGTTTTTGGTCTGGTGTGGAGGTTCTATTTATAACCCCTTGCCTTTTGATCACAGCCGTTCATTTCGTTTTAATCTGGGCCGTTCGTTTTTGATTGAATCTGGGCCGTCCGTGCGTTTGAATCTGGGCCGTCCGATCGCGTGATTGATCTGGGCCGTCGGATCGCACCCACGCGGATCGCCAACGTGGCTCCTTTCGGAGTGACGTGATCTTGCCACGTGGCAGGCCCTGGTTGGCCGGGACTGCTGACCCGGCCTGCTGACGTGGCTGCTGATGTGGCCCCCCCCTTTTTTTTTTTTTTTTTTCTTTCCGGGTGCTACACATGTGTATAGATATGTATATATATATATATATATATATATATATATATATATATGAATTTGAGGGTGATATTTCTCATGAATATACCAAAGCCACAATATTCTTTTGTTTTCTCTTTTTCTTTTTTTCCTCCTAGACAGCAGACACTGTAGCTATCTTCTTGTTTGTGGGTGAGATTTAGTTGTTTTTGTAGTTTGGATATTGGACTCTTATGCATGAATGTGACAAAAAATACACACCATAATTTTGAAATTTAAAGAAGAAAAATATTTAGAATTGAGTTATTGGGTGTTTTGAAGAATGATATATACCATTAATCAAGGATTAATTACTCCTCTTGTTGGATTTATTTCATAGTTTACCCAATAAAAAAAAGTTTATTTTTATATGTTTTTTCCATTTTCATATATATATATATATATATATAATTTAGAAAATGGAAAAAAAAATAAAGATGTTGATTGTTGACTCTATCATTTCCATTCTTTCCTAATATTTGAATTTTTAATTTTTAAAAAAGAAGTAAAAGAATTCAAAATTTAAAATTCTAAATTTAGAAAAATTAAAAAAAAAACACACTACATAATTAATATCATCAATTTTTTTTTTATTTATTTTTTTGGGAAATCCCATATTGAAAAAAAATAAATATATTTCAAATCAATCATTAGTTTGCATATTTGTATTAATTATAAATTTATCTCTAAAAATAACCTAAGATATGATATTGAATTAGATACCTTATATTTTGGAATTGCTTGTGAGCTTCTCTAAACTACTACCATCATATCCACACCTTGAGAAAATTAAGTTTCAACTATTTATTAATCGTCCGATAATTATTTTGTACTAACTACTAAGTGGTCTCGAAATGTTTATTTATCGATTAATATGTGACTAATCGAATTTTTATATGCTCAATGATAGTTGATAATTATGTAAAATTAAGTATTTTTTTTTAACATAATTAATAGTCAAGTCTCTATAATCATAATACTATATGGATTAAATGAACTATGATATGCAGCATGTTGCCTAATAATTTTCTATACATATACATATACACACACATATATCTTTTGTTGATCCATGATGTTTTTGTAACGATCCCGAAAATTTAAAAAGAAATACATATAATAATATGAGTGTAGAAGCGAAATAAAAGACTAAGGTTAATATCCCTTACACAATAACTTAAAAGTACTAAACAATATCATGAAATAACTTCTCTGAAGGAAATACTAGAAATGAAAGAAGTATAAAGAAAACTATAAGATATCTAGCATCTACTCGTCGTCTTCTTGTGGATCGGGCTCGGGAACTAGGTCCTCCTGATCTGAAATGGTTAAATAAGGAATGAACTACACTAGCTCAGTAAGGACATCACACTATTCATCGTCACAAAAGTAAAGATTGGTAGAAAACCAAAAACAACCAATTGAGCACAGATTTTAAACAAATTCATTTATCAATAATCAAACCATTTATCGTCCACTTACCGCAGTGAGATTTATAAAAAAAAACTTATGGAAACAATAACATTATAAAGATCATAAATTCATATATAATCTGTAATATAGTACATATCATACTTTTATATTCAAATCATCAAACAACAATTGCCCCTTTCTATCAGCCTACTAGTATCCATGGAGATCCATAGGGGTCCCTGCTACACGTGAACCATTTCCCTAAACAAACTTAATTCCAGGACCGTCCCCATACCCCGTCTGATATGAGCGCCAAAATAATAAACCTCAATACCCCGTCCGGTATGAGGGTGAAATGGGCCGTTCTCATACCCCGTCCGGTATGAGCGCCAAAATAATAAACTTCAATACCCCGTCCGGTATGAGAGTGAAGTGGGCTGTCCCCATACCCCGTCCGGTATGGGCGCCAAATGACCAAATCTCCATACCCTGTCCGGTATGAGATAACATTCATGGTAGGGTTCCCTATGAACCCAGTCCGTCCACCATCTCCCAGGATATCTAGTGAGGCTGTCATCTTATTTACCAATTTTCTATTTTTCCTTAGTCTCTGTTACCAATTCAAACATGAATACTTAAACAAGTAACACGCATCCAACAAAGCAAGCATATCTTAAATTCCCAAAATCAAACAGTAGTGAAGTAAGCAGTGATTCATGTATTCAAACCATAGAATAAATAAACCAAATACCCTAATGCATTTAATGTAACGGCCCCAGAAATTTAAAATAAAATATGTGTATTAAAAATGTCAAATGCGGAAGCGAAGTCCAAAATTTCGATTAACATCCCTTACACTAAAACTAAAAACGTGCTCAAAATATAAAAAATCAAACTAACTAAAGGAGAAATTGGAAAGTAAAAGCTACAAATATGACTATGGAGTCTTTAGGCGTCCCCTTCGTCGTCTTCCTGCGGAACGGGCTCGGGAACAATGTCTTTCTGATCTGAAATAATTAAATAAGGAATGAGCTATACTAGCCCAGTAAAGACATCACGATATCTCACCGTCACGGAGGTAAGGTGGGTAGAAAACACAAAAAGACCAATGGAGCATGATTTACAACAAATCCTTTTATTAATAGTAAAACCTTTACCATTCACTTACCTCGGTGAAATTCATAAAATAATATACGAAAGCAATAACATTATTATCATCATGAAATCATATAACTGTATAACATAATACTTATCACGCCCTTTGTAATTCAATCATTACACAACATATTTTTCCTCATTTACCAGCCTACTAGTATCCATGGGGATCCATAGGGGTCCCGCTACCCGTTAACCTTTAACACTTGTAATCAGATTCTCCTTTTCCTCAGTCAGCATCATCAATTCACATACGAACAAGCAAAACAGTAATTTATGCCAAACAGACAACATACAGCATCGGTATCTCAGTCATTCAACCCATAATCAATAAAACAGTAAAATATGCACACGAAACTATAAAATGAAAACATCAAACCTCATACTGCATTTAAAACTGTAAAATAGGCCAAATAACAGTTAACTGACAAACACACTAGACTCGGGCTCCATTAGCGACCTTAAGCAATTACACACATTCGTTGATTCAAGAAATACCGTTTTATCATTATTGAACTTTAATACCGTGATAGGAAATAGGGTGAGGGGTCCGTACTCGTTTCGGGGTCCGAACACGGCTTCACAGTGCGCCTACAGGCTGTCCCTAATTTTCCCTGAATTTTTTCCGGGGAACTGAAACGTACTACTAGTACCTGCACGTGTTCCAAAAAGTCCCAAATTAGCCCCAGGGCCCCTTTTTGGCCAATATCGCAATTCTGGCACGGCGGTGCTCTCGGGTGCGGCGGCTCTCCGTTGAGGTTCATGTTTTGGTGATTCGGCTCCGATCAACCTGTAGAGAAAAGAATGATGATCACGGTGATATAAAAATTGCATCAAATGGAGGCCGGGAAGGGCCTCATCGGAGGCAAAAACCGAGGAGGGGAGCGGCTGCGCCGCTGGGTTTCGGCCGTGTTTTCCGGCCGTTTGGCCGGGATTTTGGCTCCGATTTGGCCACAGGGGAAATCAGCGTGGAAAAACGAGTCGGGGGTATGAAATTTAACTCGATCGGCGGTCGAAAATCTCCCCGGTGCGGCGGCGGGTGGCGGCGGCCGGCTTCTCCAGCGTCTGGTTTATCTTCTCCGGCGAGGCAGGCGGCTAGGGTTTTTGTGGTCAGGTGTGGGAGTTCTATTTATACCCTTTTGCCTTTTGATCTCAGCCGTCCATTTTGATTTAATCTGGGCCGTCCGTTTTTGATTGAATCTGGACCGTCCGTGCGATTGCATCTGGGCCATCCGTGCGCACGCTTGATCTGGGCCGTCCGATCGCACGTACGCGGATCGCCAACGTGGCCCGTCCCCGGTCGACGTGGTTTTGCCATGTGGCAGGTCCTGGTTGGTCAGGACTGCTGACTGGGTCTGCTGACGTGGCTGCTGACGTGGCGTTTTTTTTTAACTTAATAAAAATATTTAATAATAAAATAATAAATTTTTCCAATTTTTTCGGGCGTTACATTTAAACTGTAAAATAAATCAAACAGAAATTGACAGAAAAATATGTACAGTTCGAGCTCCATTAGCAACCATAATTAATTATACATATCTATTTAATTTGTACAAAATATAGTATTACCATTTATTCATACTTCAGTTCCATGATAGGAAATAGGGTAAGGGGTATTTACCTGATCTGAAGCCGAAAATTAGATTTTCACTGCACCTACGGGCAGTTCCTTGGTTCCATGAATTTTTTTTTCGGGAACTGAAACACACCTACGGTACCTACACATGTCCCAAATAACCTAAAAATCAGACTCAGGGCCTACTCGGCTAAATTTGAAATTCCAGCACGACGGTGATCCGTCTCGGGTTCGCTCCGATTTGGCCATAGGTGGGTTTAAAATCAAATTCTGAGCAAAGGATAGAATTTTTACCTCGTTTGGTGGCCAAAAATTGCTCCGGTACGACGGCAAGTGGCGGTGGTCGGTTCTCCGGCGGCTGGGCTGTCTTCTCCGACGAGGGGCTCTGGCGGCTAGGGTTAGGGTTTGGGTGTGGATGAGATTATTTATAACCATTCGCTTTTGATCTAAGCCGTCCATCGTATTTAATCTGGACTGTCTGATCGCGATTAAATAAGAAATGAATTTGGACCGTTCATCGCGATTCAATCTGAACTGTCCGTGCGCGATTCAATCCGGACTGTCTGTGCGCGATGCAATATGGGTCGTCCGTGCGCGTGGGAACAAATCTCAGCCGTTCGATCGCACGGATCGCCCACGTGGCTTCCTTCCGCGTGGCCTCTCGTGTCAGCGTCTTTATCACCTGGCTCGTCCTGGTTGGCTGGGGCTGTTGACCGGACAGCTGATGTGGCACAATTTTTTTAAATTACGTTTTTACCTTCCGGTTTCTTATTTTTCTTTTAAAAATACTCCCATAACTCAAATTTTTACTTTTTTTTCTAAAATTATTTTTAATTGATTCCCTAAATAATTTTTTACCCATTATTATTATTATTATATTTATTTCTATTAAAATAAAATAAATTAAATTAGATTATATTAATACTTATTTATATTTATATAGAATAAATTAAAATAAAATAAAAGAATAATAATAAAAAATAAAAAGGGAATTTCTTGGGTATTACAGATTTGGTACGGAAAAAAATTAGTACCCTATACATGAATTCAATTCCCTTTCACGGAGGTAACTAATTTAATGTGTTAAACGAATTTTGGCAACATTTAATTGGTAGGTATATATATATATATATGTATATATGATGAATTCATTTTGTTGAGAAATTAATGGCGTTTCCCCATCAGGATTTAACACCCACTAGAAAAGGAGAAGAATTTCAAAATTATATATATAACTTATGCATATTATATATATACATTTATGAAATCAATATATAGTCTTATTCCAATTTTTAGTTTTAGTGCATAAAAAACTAACACAAGTATTTTATTTTCTATGTAATTTAAAATTCTTTTTATAATACCTCAAGCCCGAAATTTAGGTTCAGGATGATAAAATTTATTTTAATAATTTTATAGTTTAAATTATTTTTTAAAATTTTTGAAGAAATATGCATTTTGAATATATTTAAAAATAATTTTAAAAGGAATGAGCCAAACTGGAAATCATAAAGAACCTACTTAAAATGAAAATTTGAAAACTGGGGACAAAGTGTAAAAATAAAAAAAAAGAACCACGTAGGACGGCCATATCAACAGCACGACCAATCGCCGTATGCCGCATGACAGACACACCAACACACATTCCACGTGGGAGGCTACACAGACAATCCGCATGCCAATCGATCCAATGGTCTGGATTCACTCCCGCGTGCACGAATGGCCCAAATCCATTTCTTTATTAGACGCGATCGAACAACCCACGTGCTTTCAATTGGACGGTCCTGATTTGCTTCCTAAATAGGTGAGATCCAACGATTGAGATCGACCCATGCGAACCCAAACGGACGGCCCAAATCGAAAGCAGATAGGTATTTAAATCTCTCTAACTGGACTCCCTAGAGCCCTAGCTGCCAAGGATTACCAGAGAAAAAGAAAAAGGGTGGCCGGAAAGCGAACTAGTCACTGGAGAAGAAGACTGACCACCGTCACCATCGCTGTGGAAACCCAAATCGACGCCAGTAAGTGAATTTTTCTCTCGTTCGTTCTTTTTTCCATTCTAAATTACCCAAAAACCTTATCAATGCAAGAAAATCCTAGGGGAAGCCAGAAATGGAGCGCAGAGCTTGGCTGAGTCGCCGCACCCGAAACTGAAAAACCACACTGGTGAGCGCAAATCCTTTTTCTGTTCCTTCTGTTTCTCGACCATAGGCTATCTAACATATTTTTGGTGCAGGGCAACCAAAGGAAGACTGCGACCGCGAGGAGGAAACAGTAGAGCTGTCGTACTAAAAAACCTGAACCGTTAATAAGTTTCAATTTTCCTATTTTTTTTCACAAACAGAAGCCACACTATCTCTAGAATTATATAGAGTCCATAACATCTTTCATATGTCAATGCTACGCAAGTACAATCCTGATCCCTCACATATCTTATCTTACAAGCCACTTCCACTTCAAGAGGATTTATCTCACGATGAGGTATCAGTTATGATTTTGGACTGGAAGAGCAGAATGTTTCGCAATATAGAAATTTCATTTGTCAAGATTCTATGACAAAATCACTCGCAGAACGAGGCCACCTGGGAGTTGGAATTAGACTTCAGGACCTTATATTCTCAATTGTTCGACTAGTGGGAGGGCAGCAATTTGAGGGACCAAATTTTCTATAGGGAGAGAGAGTTGTAACACTCCGAGCCCAGAATTTAGGCTCGGGATGACAAAATCAATTTTACTAATAATCTTAAAATTTTTAATTTTAATTTTTTTTTCAAAATTTTTTGAAAAATATATATTTTAGATATATTTGAAAACAATTTTAAAAGGGATGGGTCAAAATAAAAATTAAGAAAGACCCATTTGAAATGAAAATTTGAAAACTAGGGCCAAAACGCAAAAATAAAAAATAGGCCATATAGGACGGCTGCATCAGCGGCACGACCAGTCACTGTGCGTCGCATGGCAGACACGCCACTAGGCATTCCATGCGGGAGGCCAAGAGGGCAATCAACGTGCCAATCGATCCAACGGTCCGGATTCACTCACGCACGCACAAATGGCCCAAATCAGTTTCTCCAGTAGATGCGATCGAATGACCCACGTGCTTTCAATCAAATGACCTTGATTTACTTATTAAATAAGTGAGATCCAACGGTCGAGATTAGCCCACGTGGGCTCGAACGAGTAGCCTAGATCGAAAATAAAGATGTATTTAAACCTCTCTACCTAGACTCCCAAAAACCCTAGCCGCCAAGGATCACTGGAGAAAAAGAAGAAGAGCAACTGAAAAGTAAACCAATTGCCAGAGAAGAAGATCAACCACCGTCGCCACCGCACCGAAAAACCAAATTGATGCCATTAAGTGAATTTTTCTCCCGTTCGTTCTGTTTTTTATTCTAAACTACCCAAAACCCTTATCAATGCAGGAAAACTCGAGGGGAAGCTAGAAACGCAGGGTAGAGCTCAGCTGAGCCGTCATACCCAAAACTACAAAACTCCTCTGATGAGCCCAGATCCTTTTTCAGATCCCTTCCGTTTCTCAAACATAGGCTATCTAACATATTTTTAGTGCATGGCAACCAAAGGAAGATTACAACTGCGAGGAGGAAGTAGAAGAGCCGCTGCACCAAAAAAACTTGAATCACTGGTAAGTTTCGATTTTCTTTCTTTTTCACCAATATAAGCCACCTAACTCTAAATTGCGCAGGTTTTCACTTAGAACCTACCGAAACTGGCCTGACCGAGGGAGGAGCCATCGTAGATGGCAGAACAAGTGGCTGTGGAGCACGGCAGAACTAGCTGTGGAGCACGGCAGCGGCGGCGTGCCGGAACCCTAAATCAGCTCCTTGTGAGAATTTTGACCATTTTTTTGCCATTTTTTATGTATTCTCATGATATTTGACGTATGTTTTGGTTTTAACAAAAAAATCTAAGAAATCCGGGAACTGGAAACCGCCAGAAAACGTAGTGAAAAAGGCAATATTCCGGACACCGATTTAGGGTAAGAATCTCTCACATTTTTTTATGTTACGACTAAATTGAAGCTAAACTGATAAATAAAAATTTTAGTTAAACTATGGTCATTTAATTAATTAAGTACAGGTGGCCAATGGAGCAAATAACTGGTCAATCCATACCTGCTTCGAGTTTAATTGTAATATTTATCTCTTCAGTTGTTTATTTTACTTATCTATTTACTATTCTGCTTACTGTAATTTATTTGCTTTAAATATATAGCTAATGTGGTAAGGTTCCTCAATCTATGTTCTCCGATCACTATATTGTGTGTATAACATGTTTCTATAGGTTTGATGCATCCTCAATTTTTGTACCTATCTTAAGAATATGCGTTCGTATGATTGTGATGTATAGGCTGTTTAGGGCTAAGTAGTAGACAATGGAGAGCAATGCATGAATAATAACGTCTAATAAACAGGGTTTACTGAGTGCCCAAGAAAAGAGTGTACGAACTTGGTACCTAGAGTAACCCTATCGTGGATGTTATTCTCAGTCAAGCGGGGCTGAGGAGTCTCATTCCAGAAGGAGTTGGGAATTGTTTTGATTACACTCCTATCGGACGAAGTATTAAGGTAGTTGTATATTTAGCGCCCATTATCGGGCGGGGTATAAGAACGGTTGGTTGATTATTAAAATGAATGTTCAGTTAGCGTGTAGTGGGGACCGCTATGGATCCCTAATGGCACTGGTAGGTAAATAAAAATAATAAAAGTTAATGACTATTGGTCTTTTAGAATGCGTAGTGTAGAATACTATTTTGATTCTTATCTTCATAAATGACATTTAGGAACTTACATGTAAGTTAAGATATCAGTGTTTTTAATTAAACGAGTTTATTTAAAAATGAGCTCCTTTGGTTGTTTTACGATTTCTACAAACATTTGAATTTACGTACCGATGGTAAAATATTGATATTTTTACTGAGTTAGTGTAGTTCACACTTTTATTATTAACCATTTTATATTAGGACGACCAAAATCTTGATCTTGAACAATAAGAAAATTAGCAAAAAGTTGTTTCCTATTTCTCCATTTGCGCAACGAAAGTTGATTTTATAAGTTTTTCAAATTATACTTTTTTGTCCTTTAATTTTCTTAGGAGATATTTCCGTAACTTTATTTGGCATTTCAATTAAATTATGTAAGGAATATAATTCTAAATCCTAAACTACTTTTGCATAACTGATAAATTTCAATATTATTTATTTAACTATTTTTGGGCTTTTACGCTTTTATTACTGTAACGGCCCCGGAAATTTAAAATGAAATGTGTATTAAAAATATCAAATGCGGAAGCGAAGTCAAAAATTCGATTAACATCCCTTACACTAAAACCAAAAACGTGCTCACAAAATATAAAAGATCAAACTACCTAAAGGAGAAACTTGAAAGTAAAAGCTACGAATATGACTATGGAGTCTTTAGGCGTCCCCTTCGTCGTCCTCCCACGGAACCGGCTCGGGAACAATGTCTTCCTGATCTGAAATGATTAAATAAGGAATGAGCTACACTAGCCCAGTAAAGACATCATGATATCTCACCGTCACGGAGGTAAAGGTGGGTAGAAAACACAAAAAGACCAATGGAGCATAATTTACAACAAATTCTTTTATCAATAATAAATCCTTCACCATCCACCTACCTCGGTGAAATTCATAAAACAGTATACGAAAGCAATAACATTATCATCAACATGAAATCATATATAAACTGTATAACATAATACTTATCAATCCTTTCGTAATTCAATCGTTACACAACATATTTTCCTCATTTACCAGCCCACTAGTATCCATGGGGATCCATAGGGGTCCCGCTACCCGTTAAACCTTAACACTTGAAATCATATTCCAGGGCTGTCTCCATACCCCGTCCGGTATGGGCGCCAAAACTATAAACCTCATTACCCCGTCCGGTATGAGGGTGAAACGGGCCGTCTCCATACCCCGTCCGGTATGGGCGCCAAAACACATAAGATCTTCATACCCCGTCCGGTATGGGAGACCACAATCCCGGTAAGGTTCCCTACGGATCCGGTCCGTCCACCATCTCCCAGGATATCTAGTCAGGCTGATCCCATTAAACAATCACCCATTTACATAATCTTTCATTCTCCTTTCCCTCAGTCAGCATTATCAATCCACATACAAACAAGCAAAACGGTAATTTATGCCAAACAGACAACATACAGCATCAATATCTCAGTCATTCAATCCATAATCAGTAAAACAGTAAAATATACACACGAAACTATAAAATGAAAACATCAAACCTCATACTGCATTTAAAACTGTAAAACAGGCCAAATAACAGTTAACCGACAAACACACTAGACTCGGACTCCATTAGCGACCTTAAGCAATTTCACACATTCGTTGATTCATGAAATACCGTGTTATCATTTATTGAACTTTAATACCGTGATAGGAAATAGGGTGAGGGGTCCTTACTCGTTTCGGGGTCTGAACACGGCTTCACGGTGCGCCTACCGGCTGTCCCTAATTTTCCCTGAATTTTTTTCGGGGAACTGAAACGCACTACTGGTACCTGCACGTGTTCCAAGAAATCCCAAATTAGGCCCAGGGCCCCTTTTTGGCCAATATCGCAATTCCGGCACGGCGGCTCCGCCGTGCTCCGGCGATTCGCCTCGGTTTGGCCGTTTTCGGCCGTTTCCGGCCGAATTCGGCCACACTTGCATCGATCCTTGCGATAAAACAACCCTAGGGCCCTCAGGGGGCCAAAAAATTATAAAAACCCGAAGCTTACCGGCGGCGGTGCTCTCGGGTGCGGCAGCTCTCCGGTGAAGTTCGTGTTTTGGTGATTCGGCTCTGATCAACCTGTAGAGAAAAGAATGGTGATCACGGTGATATAAAAATTGCATCAAATGGAGGACGGGAAGGGCCTCATAGGAGGCAAAAACCGAGAAGGGGCGCGGCGGCGCCGCTGGGTTTCAGTCGTGTTTTCCGGCCGTTTGGCCGGGATTTTGGCTCCGATTTGGCCACAGGGGAAATCAGCGTGGAAAAACGAGTCAGAAGTATGAAATTTACCTCGATCGGCAGTCAAAAATCTCCCCGTGCGATTTCATCTGGGTCGTCCGTACGCCCGCTTGATCTGGGCCGTCCGATCGCGCATACGCGGATCGCCAACGTGGTCTGTCCCCGGTCGACGTGGTTTTGCCACGTGGCAGGTCCTGGTTGGCCGGGACTGCTGACTGGGTCTGCTGACGTGACTTTTTTTTTTTTCCTCTTCCAATTCCCGGGCGTTACAATTACCATTTTATTCACACATGACCTTAATTGTTTATTACATAAAGAAATATATTCATAATTTATATACTTAATGCATATATTGTAAATTACATTTTTAATTTCATAATGATATATTTAAATTCTATGAAATTAAAGTATGAAATCACAATTGAATTGGATAAAATTTTACTTCAAATTAAAATTATATATCTTCATTCAAATTTCTATCTGTTTCATAATATTGGATTTACAGTTACATTTTTTTATATATAATTCAAATTTGAAAAAAAATTCAATTTAGAGACACATATTATATGATTAGCTGGTACAGTTTCTGATTTCGTGGCTAAATAACTTCAATATAGAAATCTAAACAGTCAATATTAACCTTAAAAAAATATAAATATTATAAATTATTTTAGTCTAAATTACATATTATATATTTTATCATACAAAGTAACATGCAGTTCTATTACGGGAGGCTGATCATGATTATACCCATATATATAGATATGATATTCTTCAAACAAGCACCAACTAGCTAGCTAGTACTAACTAGCTATATGATACATACGTCTGGCATACACACACACACACACACACATATAGGTAAGTCGCCAAAATTAGTGAGGAAATCGAATTAGAAAGAAAGTGTCTGACGAGAGCTGCAATTTCAGAGTTGATCAGCCCAGAGAAATGCCCCCATAGCAAAAGCTCTCTTCTCAGGAAGAAGGGTATCCTTAGGAAGGACAAGGCCATATTCTTTAAGGAGCATATCCAGCTTCCACTCCTCCATCTTCTCATAATCATGCTTGGAATATCTAGGGTAGTGGAGTGGCATCTGGAAGCCATTAGGGTACGCATCTTCTCTACAACCTTTCTTGTCCGCCATCTCCATGGCCATAATTTTCTTTTTGAAGCTGCTCACGTCCTTTACTTCACTACTTGTAGGGCATGCCATTACCTCCTTCTGGGACATGTTGGCATCGTAGGATGACTGTCCAAAAACTTGAGTAAATGCTGAGCTTAGAACCCACTTGAGGGCCATGTTCTTTCTTTAGATGGGGAAGGGGAGAATTTTCTTTTCTTCTAGCTCAAAGCTTAAGATATAGGAGGATAAAAGTGGGTTCATGTATGTATATATATATATATAGGTAGGGCTAATCATGGGACAATTATTTGCCTTCATCAATATTTTATGGATATATTGTGAATTTACATATTTGGGTCTTTTATTTTTTCGGGTTATTTAAATTTGGTCCTCAAATTAAAATATTATTTATGAATTTAACATTTTTATTAATTAAATATAAATATTTAAATAAATTATAAATGCACAATTAACGTCTCATAATTTTAGGGAGTAAAAGAAGGGGCAATAAATAATTATTAAAACTTTCAACCATATTAAAATACAATTTGTTTTTTTACTCGTGTGAGATAATTAATTATTATATTAATTAATACAAATGTTTAAGGCTATTTATCATACTACATGTACCACAACAATTGAATTGATCATATGTTTTATTTTCTTCCATTTAATGTTGGTATAATTATAATTATAATTAAGAGAAAAAAAAAATTTAACTATTCCAATGTCACATGCATGCAATATTTATACTTATGTAGCGTGTACGTTGGGTTATTTGATAATTACGTAGCATTTATGAGATAACTAAAGTAAATATTTGATGTTGATAATGACTTAATTGATTAGAATGGCATGAAAAGAAATATTTAAGATAAAGTTTATAGCTTTAGAAATAGTTTAAATATTACTAGAAGACATTTATCTCATCCGGACTTAATATGCATGATATATCTACGTAGCTTATAATATGCATATATATGTATCTATATATATAAGTTATGTTTATTTTTATTTTATATTTGTAGAATCTAATACGATTTGAAGTTATTTTTATTTTATTTAAAAAAATTTTATAAATACGTAACAAAATTAATATGAAAACTGATTCAGAAGTAAGAGATATCTGTGACATACTATATAATAAAAATATTTATGTACATGGTTACTTTATATATATATGTATATGATGAATAAAACAAATAATTGAGAGAGAGAATTTGTCTCTCTCTCTCTCTCAATTATTGAGGGTGGGATGGTTTTAATGGTTATCGTCATATCAAGTCATTGAAGAAATTAGTTAGGGTTGTAAATTTTGGAGTGTAACGAAGATGTCAATGGTTTGTATTAAATGAAAAAAGAAAGAGTAGTTGTAAGTCTCTTTTGATGTTTGAGACTTGTAGCCTTTGAGCTTATGCAAATGAAGATATCAACCATTCATGTGATTTTCAACCTTCTAAGTGGTTCACTACATTTACTCTTTTGAGGATAACATAAAAGCTAAGCCACAAGCATTCATTTTCTTGTGTGAGATTTTGAAATTATAAAATATTCAATGTATCATCACTATTACATATATATACATTATATTATATATCTTTTTCATTAAGATTACATTTTTAAAAAACTTTAAAATTTATGCGGTATTCATTTATGCATTCTTAGTTATACTTTTCTAACGAAAATATAATCATTATCCAATATAAAATGAAAATAATTGAAGTTATGTAAAACGTTATATGGAATTGAAGCAATACATTTAAGTTCATCAAAGTTTCATATAGATCTTATGTTGCATTTGCTTTATATTTTATATTAATTCATATATCTTAGTTATTGGATATGTAAAAATTAGTTATAATGTACATATTTAATGCATAATGTAATCAACTTTACTAACTATTTATATTTATATATATCAAGTTAGAACGAATTATAAAAA